>NC_053024.1:253094298-253377008 GCF_003073215.2 Triticum urartu
AAAGAGGAAACTGGTACACTACGCCCATTGGCACCCGCCTGGCCTTGGTCATCATGGCTCACGTCATGTGAACCTCACGAGGTGCACCTTGCCTTGATATCTCGGCTCCTTGGGAGCCAGACTGATGAGGCTGCCCCACAGGGAGGTCTTGGTGTCGTCCGCCTCGCGAGGCTTGGCCCTTCGCGAGGGTCTTGGATTGTTGTTGCTGAAGCCGGGCCGTACCAGGCCGTCGATGGAGCCACGTCGTGGGCCGCAGGCAGGCAAGTCTTGGTACCCCCGTTCCGAGGACACCGACATTCTCTATTGCAGGAATTCCCAGATGTATTCCCCGATGAGCTACCTCCGGGTCTTCCTCCTCTGCGAGGCTTCGAACATCGCATCGACCTTATACCCGGAGCACCTCTTCCTAACAAGGCTCCATACCGCGTCAACCCTGAGGAAACCAAGGAGATCCAATGACAAGTTCAACAACTCATTGACAACGGCCATGTACGAGAAAGCTTGAGCCCATGTGTCATACCAGTAATCCTTGTTCCCAAGAAATATGGTACATATCACATGTGTTCTGATTGTCGTCCTATCAATTCTATCACCATCCGCTATAGATATATTATTCCTCGCCTTGATGACATGCTAGACGAACTTAGTGGAGCCACAATTTTCTCTAAAAATTGATATTAAAAGTGGCTACTATCAAATATGCATCCAAGAAGGCGATGAATGGAAAACCTCTTTCAAAACCAAGTCTGGCTTGTATGAATGGTTGGTCATGCCAATGGGTTTATCCGAAGCACCCAGCACCTTTATGCGTGTGATGCATTTTGTTCTTCACCCTCACATTGGCGTATTTTTTGTGGTCTATTTTGACAATATTCTTGTATTTATCAAATCTCTCAAAGATCATGTCACCCATCTTAGAACCGTTTTGCAAACTCTTAGAAAAGAGCGCCTTTATGCTAATATGGAAAAATGCCTTTTTGGTGTTGATAAGCTTGTTTTCTTGGGTTTCGTTGTGTCTTATAAGGGTGTTTGGCGGATTTCGGGTTCCGGCAGACCCTTGAGGTTCGAACACTAGGGTGCGCGTGGAGATTTCGCCTTCTACCTACCTGAACCCCTACGCCTCGCTAAGATCTAAGCTATGGAAAGAACAGCACAAGAGACACAGGGTTTATACTGGTTCGGGCCACCGTTGTGGTGTAATACCCTACTCCAGTGTGTGGTGTGGTGGATTGCCACTTGGGCTGATGATGATGAGCAATACAAGAAGAACAGCCTCGCGAGGGTCTGTTCTTGGCTGGGGGGATGAACTGCTAGGAGGAGTTCAGTCACCCTTCTCTCTCTCTCTCTCCTCGATTCTCTCTCTGATTTCGATCCGATCTCCCCTCTCCGATCTCCGATCTCCCCTCTCCGATCTCCGATCTCCCCTCTCCGATCTCCGATCTCCCCTCTACCCTGTGGGTGGCTAGTCCTATTTATAGGCAAAGGCCCTGGGCCTCTTCCCGAATATTGAGTGGGAAGGGCGCCAACAATTGGCCATTTTGAAGGGGAACATCTGGTACACTTATCCTGACTAAAGTTGGTCCTCGCCTACCAAAGGCTCTGGTGGTGACGCTGGCTTGGGCTCCACAATGACTTCCTCCCTGCCATTGGACTGGTCTTGGTCTCGTTGCACCGAAAGGGGTGCCTTTGCTTGATGCTCTCGCCTGCGCTTGCTCCCTTTGCACCAAAGAGGAACGAAGGACACTGCGCGGCTGGCGCCGGCCTGGCGCCTTTGGTCGTCATGGCTTGCGTCACAGGAACCTTGTGAGGTACCCTGCCTTGATCTCTCCGCCTCCTCGCGAGCCAGCCTGATGAGGCCGTTCTTGAGGAAGCTCCGTGTCGTCCGCCCCGCGAGGCTTAGCCCCTCGCGAGGGTCTTGGGTCTGTGTTGATGAAGATGGGCTGTGCTGGTCCCCTCCTCGAGCCACACCGCAGGCCGCAGGCAGGCAAGTCTGGGGACCCCCATTCCCAGAACGCCGACAGTAGCCCCCGGGCCCAAGGCGCACCCGGACTTGGCCGTGCAGGGAGGCGAAAGGGCAAGAGCGAAGCGCCGCGGGCCCTAACAGCCTGCGGCCTTGGGCGCCGCATGGCGGTTGATTGGAGATGGGCATCTCCACATCCCACGGCGCCTCGGCAACTGCGCGGACTGGACAAGTCCCTGCACGCAAAGCGGGTCATGATTACCTGCGATCGTGGAGGTCGGCGGTCGGCCTTCGCCGGCCATAAGTACGGAATGGCGCGCGCCTTTCCAGTCCTTCCCTTTTTGCTTCTCCTTCTTCCCGGTCCTTGCTCCGTCTTGCTGCGATGGCTCCGATCCGCCGGTTCTCGGCGGCAGAGTAGGGAAAGGCTCCCCGATAGGAACCAGACCCGCTCCTGCCGAAGAAATGGCTCGCCCTCCGCGGCCGGGACGAGGGGGCCCATCAGGTGGTGTCGAGGCCCTGGTCCGAGCGGCCACCGCCGGGGTTCCCGCTTCCCTTGTATGCCCACATCGAGGGCTCTGAAGGCCCTGGTATGAAGGAGTCGAAGGCGCCGACGGGTCACGAAGGTGTGGGTCGTCCCCCCTGGGGTCCACACCGAGGGCTCCTCCCGAGAGTTCGTGCTCCATGCTGCCATGCCTCCTCAGTCTTGGATTCGCCTTCCTCCCTTCTTCGCCTCCATCATCCCGCAGGGAGAACTCCTGAAGCTTTGGCTGCAGCACGCCGGCTGCAGCACCCTCGCGACCGAGGCAGAGGTCGCGGTCGTTGCCCCGGGCGAGGTCTTCATTACTCGAGGCTGGAGCGAAATCGCCCGGGTTTGCAGGACAAGAGGCGCCCTCGCGATCCACTTGGAGTACGACGGTGCTTCGGTGATGTTCTTCAAGGTCTTCAATGCTAACGGGCGCCGGCTGGAGTGCTGCCCCGGGAGAGGTGGTCGGGACCCTGCTACGGCGAGGACCGGGCCCACCGACCACTCCCTTGGCGGCTCCTCAGGCGGCGGAGGCATCGGAGGTTCCAGCGACTCCGGCGAGCTCTTCACGACTCCGGAGACGAGCGATGACAGCTACGAGCCCCCGAGCCGGCGCCGCTCCTGGAGCAGGGCGGGCTCGTCAGGCCGTCGCCGACTCTGATTTGGATGGGGTTGGCGGCGATGCTTGACGGCCCACTGTTGATGAAGGCGTCTTTTATAGGGGCGCGTGTAGTTAGCATCCTTTTAGGATCTGTTCCCTGCGAGGAATCAAAGATGCGTCCCGTGGGGGCTTGTAAGGTGCCTGTGATCCTGTTTTGTTGATATAACCCTTGTCGTAGAATTGTGCGAGTTGCTCATTCCGTCTTAGCTCAGTTCTCCCTTTCGAACCTCATGAGGGCTTGGTGCTCTGCGCCGACAGGTCCCAGTCCCAAGGCGGCTTCAGCCGTCGCTGGTATGCCAGGTCGCAATGCCGTGGTCAAGGCCAGGAGGTGAGCGACCCCGGGTCCGGTAAGAGCCCCTGAGTCGCGATGCTCAGGAGGTCCCCTTTGGCGCTCAAGCAGCCATCGTTCGGTGAGAAAGGAGAGCGGGGTTGCTAACACGGAATTGCATTAGGTGCGGGGATGGTGCCACGGTAGCTGGTGCTTCCGGGTGGTGACTTATCTCGAGAATCAGGGGCCGCTCTCTGGTGTGTCGCCGGGTCCGTGCATCGGCAGGCGTGAGGTTGCTCGGCGAGGTCCTCGCGTGTCCCTCCCCTCTCGCCTTTGCTCCCCTTTCTGCTCTACGTCCTCGGGTCCCGGCCCTCGAGCGAGTCTCAGCCGTCGCTGGTATGCCAGGTCGCAATGCCGTGGACAAGGCCAGAGGGTGAGCGCTGGAGAGCCAGTAGGAGCCCTGAGTCGCGATGCTCAGGCACCCCCCCTTTAACGTGCAAGCGGTTCGCGCGGATGAGAGTGAAGGAGACACCGCAAGGGCCTCGCCTGACGTAGCTCCTTTAGGAGATCCTGTAGACCCATCATAGAAAGAACGAGGGGTTGCCATGACAATTGACAGTCAGCCGTTGGTTGCTTCCGAGGGGCGATGAGGCACTGAAGGCTTGACGAGGTGGCGCCATGCGGGGCTACCGCGGCTAGAGCTCAACCATTCAGGTTTGTCGGCGTTGCAGGGACGGACCCATGCGCAAGCGTCGTGCCGTTTGGGAGCAGCTCCGTCAGTTGGCGTCAGTTGAGCGGGCAACTAGGTCAAACACATTAGCCGCAAAGGAGTGGATTCATTCAAATAGATGCTGGGAAGGCGGACATCACTGGGTCAGGCCCGAGCGACTTGGGGATGATGTAGCCCGAGGGGCGCCCCCAACAAGGTAAGCTAACAACATAAAATAAAAGGGATACATGCCGCAGGGACGGACCCACGCGGCCTGGGAATAATGCAGCCCTGGGGGGCGCTCCCAGCTGAAATGAAACTTGAAAGATGTCACCTGATGATGTTGAGGATGAAGGAGTGTTGGCGTAGCAGACTCGGTGGGCTGCGGAAGCCGATCCTCACGAGCCCCCAGGCCCAGGGGCCTCGGGAGGCTCTGGAGGCGCTGGTGGCTCCTCGCGGACCATCTCCATCTCCGCCAGGGCTGCGGAACGCCTGGCCTCTTGAGCCTCCATGATGCCCCTCATGAGGCGCTGGTACGTGGCAGCCGCGTTCGGCAAGCCGTAAGGCATGCGAACGTAGCTGTGGGGTGGACCTCCGCAGCGCCCCACTCGCGAGGGCCAGAGGCGCTCTAGAGGGGCGACTCGATTGAGCCCTGGTATGTCGATGCAGACGCGTAGCCCACCATCCTCGCCTAGATGGGGAGCCACAGCTGGTAGGCGGCGGCCGCCTCTCATGACTCTTGACTCCTGTAGCTCCTGAATGGCCTTGCTGATGAACTCCTGAGGGTCTGGCCCTCCTTGCCTTACTCCTTCTTGAGGGAAACGTGCTTCGAAACACGCCTCCATGTGGTGTCCAAGCGCCTCCCTCGTGACCTTAGCCAGGTCGGTGGCCCTCCAGGGGAGAGCCCCCGAGCCCTGCCTGAGGAGGGCCCCGGGCGCACTTTCCTATGCGATGGAAGGAGGTTCCCCCTGGGCAGGCGCTGGCCCTATGGGGCCTGCCTCCTGAGGGGCCGGGCCGGACGATGTCTTCTTCTTCTTGGGGCGGTCTCGGGAAGCCTCCTGCTTCCGCGATCCGGGTCTTCCAGCGATGCGGCCTGAAAGGCTCGTTCCAGGGAACACACCGCGTCCTTCTCTTCACACGGCACCGTGATGACTCCGCCACTTCCTGGCATCTTGAGGACGTTGTAGCCGTGGTGAGTTACGGCCACGAACTTGGCCAGCGCTGGGTACCCAAGGATGGCGTTTTACGGCAGGCGAATGTGAGCGACGTCGAAGTCGATGAGCTCGGTGCGGTAGTTGTCGCGTGCCCCGAAGGTGACAGGGAGGCGGACCTGCCCAATCGGGACCGTGGAGCCGTCGGTGACTCCGGAGAAAGGCTTGGTTGGCTGAAGCTGGTTGTAGGGCACTTGGAGATTGTTGAATGTTTCCACGGATAGGACGTTGAGCCCTGCCCCGCCATCGATGAGGGTCCTGGTGACCACCACGTTGCTGATGATTGGGGAACAAAGCATCGGGAGGACTCCGGCTGTGGCCGTGCACTTGAGCTGATCTGCTGAGCTGAACGTGATGGCGCACGCCGACCACCTGAGAGGGCGCGTGGCTTCGAGCTTGGGGAGGACTGCATTCACTTCACGGGAGAACTGGTTGAAGATGCGTTGAGAGGCTGGGGCTTGAGCCCCGCCCAGGATGCAGGCGATCGCGCGCGGCTCCTGGAAGCCCCAGCCCCCTCGTCCTGATGGCGGTCCTCGTTTCTCCTTGGCTGCGGCGGCAGTGGAGGGAGGCCTGCATTGCCTGGCGGGCGATCCTCGCGAGGCTGATCCCTCCAGTCTCCCTCGCGAGGCGGGTCTTGCCATCGATCCTCGCGAGGTCGATCGCGCCACCCTTGGCGCGGGCAGCGGTCTTCCCAGCGTCCTGCGTTCCTTCCTCCTCCTCGACCGTAGCCCCGGTTACTGTGGTCGGGGCGACGGCCGGTCCTTCTTGCACAGCTCGGAGCTCTTGACATTCGTTGGTGTTGTGGGTGTGGAGGTCGTGGTACACACAGTACCGACTGCCCTTGGAAGATTCAGGCTGATCTCTGCCCCGCTTGGTGTCTGGTTCTACGGCGAGCACGGCAGCCCCCTTGCGCTTCACATCCTTGGCCTTGGGCTTCTTCTCTTCTGGGTCCGCGGCAGGCAGCTCGAGGAGGGAGAGACACCCTTCTTCAGCCCTGGCGCATTGGGTTGCCAAGTTGAACAACTCCAAGGAAGTGCACAGGTCTTCATGCATCGCCAGCTCATCCTTCATCTTGACGTCGCGCACGCCGTCAGAGAAGGCTGAGATGATGGCCTCCTCGGTCACCTTGGGAATCTTGAGGCGTGCATTGTTGAAGCGCTGGATGTACTTCTGCAGGGTCTCTCCGGGTTGTTGCTTGATGCGGCGCATGTCGCTCACGGCGGGTGGCTGGTCGCGAGTACCTTGGAAGTTGGCGATGAAGCGGGTGAGCATCTCGTCCCATGAGGAGATCGTGCCTGGAGCCAGGTTCAGGAGCCAGGTGCGGGCCCCATCCTTGAGCGCCATGGGAAACCAGTTCGCCATGACCTTCTCGTCTCCGTTGGCAGCTTTGATGCCCAGCTCATAGAGCTGGAGGAACTCCGCAGGGTCGGCCGTGCCGTCGTAACGAGGAGGCAGATCTGGCTTGAACTTGCCGGGCCACGCGACGCTGCGTAGCTCGGTGGTGAAGGCACGACAGCCTACTGTGGCCATGGGAGGCCTTGGGTGACGGAGAGCTTGGTCTTGCATGTCCCCAGGCACTGCAGCTGGGAGTAGCGTGGGGTCTTGACGTGCGGGAGCAGGAACATGGTCGCAACGTGCTGGAGCAGGGAGCGCCCGGGCAGCTTCTTGCAGGCGAGGGACTTCTTGGCAGCTCTCCTCTTACCGCGCTGGCACCTGACGGAGCGGGTTCCGCCCAGGGGCCACGCGCCTTGGAGCCATGGCGCCTTCTTGAGGAGGAGGCGGCTAGGGCGCCCCCGGAGCTTCGTCGCCCACGCGGGGCGGGGTGCGGTGCAGCAGAACGGACGGTGCAGGAGAGCCCCCTGCGGCGCGGACGAGCTCGGCGACGCGGTCGAGCCATTCTTCGTAGACGTCGTCGATGAGACGGTACGCAGGAGCTCGTTTGCTGCGATGAGCGCAGCTCGAGCCTCCATGGGTGCGCGGAGTGCGCGGGACGAAGAACCAGCTGGGGTGAACGAGGGAGTAGCGGTGCGGCCGTCTTGCCGCACGGACGGATGCTGAGACGACGCTTGCTGCTCGTCCCCCGCTGGGCCGGTGGCGGCATTGATGTCAGGTGACGGGGAACGGAGAGGACGCCCGCTGACAGGAGCCGTCTGGGCGACGCGGGAAGCGAGAGAGGCCCGGTGCTCGGCGCGGGCCCGACGAGCGTCAGACATGGACACGATGGTCGAAGGAGAACGGGGTGGTGGAAGACGAATTCCGGCGCACCCCTACCTGGCGCGCCAAATGTCGGATTTCGGGTTCCGGCAGACCCTTGAGGTTCGAACACTAGGGTGCGCGCGGAGATTTCCCCTTCTACCTACCTGCACCCCTCCGCCTCGCTAAGATCTAAGCTATGGAAAGAACAGCACAAGAGACACAGGGTTTATACTGGTTCGGGCCACCGTTGTGGTGTAATACCCTACTCCAGTGTGTGGTGGGGTGGATTGCCTCTTGGGCTGATGATGATGAGCAATACAAGGAAGAACAGCCTCGCGAGGGTCTGTTCTTGGCTGGGGGGATGAACTGCTAGGAGGAGTTCAGTCACCCTTCTCTCTCTCTCTCCTCGATTCTCTCTCTGATTTTGATCCGATCTCCCCTCTCCGATCTCCGATCTCCCCTCTCCGATCTCCGATCTCCCCTCTACCCTGTGGGTGGCTAGTCCTATTTATAGGCAAAGGCCCTGGGCCTCTTCCCAAATATTGAGCGGGAAGGGCGCCAACAATTGGCCATTTTGAAGGGGAACATCTGGTACACTTATCCTGACTAAAGTTGGTCCTCGCCTGCCAAAGGCTCTGGTGGTGACGTTGGCTTGGGCTCCAGAATGACTTCCTCCCTGCCGTTGGACTGGTCTTGGTCTCGTTGCACCGAAATGGGTGCCTTTGCTTCATGCTCTCGCCTGCGCTTGCTCCCTTTGCACCAAAGAGGAAAGGAGGACACTGCGCGGCTGGCGCCCGCCTGACGCCTTTGGTCGTCATGGCTTGCGTCACGGGCACCTCGTGAGGTACCCCGCCTTGATCTCTCCGCCTCCTCGCGAGCCAGCCTGATGAGGCTGTGCCTGAGGAAGCTCCGTGTCGTCCGCCCCGTGAGGCTTGGCCCCTCACGAGGGTCTTGGGTCTGTGTTGATGAAGATGGGCCGTGCTAGGCCCCTCCTCGAGCCACGCCGCAGGCCGTAGGCAGGCAAGTCTGGGGACCCCCGTTCCCAGAACGCCGACAGTGTTCATGTAGAGGAATCTAAGATCGAAGCTATTAAAACTTGGACGCAACCAATAAACTTGCAACAAGTGCGTAGTTCTCTTAGCTTAGCCAGATTTTATCATCGATTTGTTAGGATTTTAGCACCACCGCTTTAGCTTTACATGCCTTGAGTAAGAAAAATGCACCATTTGTTTGGGGAGCATCTCAAGATACCGCATTCAATGAGCTTAAGAATTTGCTTACGCATGCCCCTTTGTGTCAGATTTCGGGCTCCGGCAAAACCCTTGAGGTTCGAACACTGGGGTGCGCACAGAGATCTCTCCCCCTCTCTAGCTCGCACACTCTACTATCTCACGACCTAGCTGGACGGACTCAAAGGAGAGACACAAAATTTATACCGGTTCGGGCCACCATTGTGGTGTAATACCCTACTCCAATGTAGTGTGGTGGATTGCCTCTTGGGCTGAGGATGAACAGTTACAAGGGAAGAACAGCCTCCCAAGGAGAGGTGTTCTTGTGCTTGGTGAACTTGTCTGGTGGCCTTGGTGGAATGGATCTAGTCCAAGATGGGATCCCCTTCTGTGGTGGTGGCTAGTCATATTTATAGGGGCCCTAATCCTCTTCCCAAATATTGAGCGGGAAGGGATCCCACAACGGCCAAATTCGAAGGGAGACAACTAGTACAAGCTATCCTGACAAAAGTAATCTTCGCCTGCCAAAGGCTCTGGTGGTGACACCGTCTTGAGCTCCATGGTGACCTTCGTCCTACCGTCCTGCTGGTCTTGGTCTTGTTGCACCGATATGGAAACCTTTGCCTGATGCCTCGGGACTCCTCGTCTACGCTTGCCCCTTTAGCACCAAAGAGGAAACGAGGACACTGCGCGCTGGCCCGGCGCCCGCCTGGCTCCAGGCGTCACGGCTTGCGTCACAGAAACCTCACGGGGTACCCCTCGCCTTGATCTCTCCGCCCCTCGTGAGCCAGCCTGGTGAGGCCGCCCCTGAGGAGGTCTTGCGTCGTCCACATCGTGAGGCTTGGCCCCTCGCGAGGGTCTTGAGTGTTTGTCCGTGAAGATGGGAAGTACAGGCCGCTGGTGGAGCCACACTGTGGGCCGCAAGCAAGCAAGTCCGGGGACCCCCGTTCCCAGAACGCCGACAGTAGCCCTCGGGCCCAAGGCGCTCTCGGGCTTGGCTTCAAGGCGAAGCCAAAGGGCAAGCACGGAGCGCCGCGGGCCCTATCAGCCTGCGGCCATGGTTGGCGTGTGGCGACCGATTGGATGTGGGCATCTCCGCTTCCCCATGCTGCCTCAGCAACTGCCCGACTTGATGGGTCCTTGCTGCATGCAGGAAAAGATCATTATTACCTTAGATCATGGAGGTCGGTGGTTGGCCTCCCCTTGGCTATAAATGGGAAGTGGGAGGGCGCAGCCCCCATCACCCGTCTCTTTCTCTCTTCTCCCACTTCTTCTCCTTCCTTGCTCTACGGCCGGCAGCGACACCCATGGCGCCTACGAAGAGGCTCTCGGTTGCGGAGAAGGGGAAGGCTCGCCAGGAGGGGCCTGGCTCACCGCTGCCCAAGAGGGGGCGCGGTCGTCCCCGCAAGCATACTGCGACCCCCGCCACGGCCCCTTGCGGCCGCAGCGGCACCTCTTCTCGTGGCAGCAGTCGCGCAGGTCGTGGCAGTCTTGTTGATGAGGTGAGGCTTGCCGTGGTTGTGCGGCCCCCTCGGCCGCGCTTCCATTCGGCAGAGGTGATGCAGAGTTCATCGTATGGTTGGAGAACCCGGCCGACACTTGGCACTAGCTCCCGCGCTTCTTTGTCGGCGAGCTGCCTGCTACTGGCGCTGGCGGTCTTTGGCTGCAGGCGGACGGATGCTACAACAAAGCTTCCTAGGTCGCGGTCGAGGTCTCCGCCACGGGCAACGCGGTCCTGGCTCGCGGCTGGCAGACGTTCGCCCGCGCGCGCAGACTAGGCAGGCGGTGCGCCCTCCACTTCAAGTACGACGGCGACGCGACCCTCTTCGTGAGGGTATTTGGGGAAGATGGTCGCCGCGTCGGGTGCTGCCCCGAGGACAACAATGGCGACGAGGTGCTCGGCCTTGGTGATGGTCGTGACCAGGAGGAGGGAAGCTTCATCCTCGGCGCTGGCCATGGCTCGTCTAGCTATGGCTGCTCCTCTTCCGACAGCACCTCCAGCATCGGCGGCTACGACCAGCCAACACGCCACCGCGCCCGCTTCGAAGGTTGCAGCGGGTCATCACGTCGCCGCACTCCAGTGAAGCGCGAGGAGGGGTTTGGCTAAACCCAGGAGAGCGCCACGGGCCTGTCCTCGCGACCTGCCGTGGGAGCATGTCCCGCTTTTGTTCCGTTCTTCCTTTCCTTCCTACATTAGAGAGACAAGTATGGGGCCCTGCTAGGGCGTGCGACAATTATGATTTCTAAGTGGTTGTGTTATGTTTATCATTCCTGTGTTGTGTTGCAGCGTCATGTTTTATGTATGCCTGTAGAATGACTTAGCTCGATGCGCCTGAGGTAGGTTCCGCCTCGCGAGACGCGCGTTCCCCAGTGCCTGACGAGGCCTCCTGTGCTCGGGAGGTGCTTGAGAACTGCAAAAATTTGTTAGGGAATGCTTATTCTTCTGGACCCTGGTCGTAGGCACTGCCGGCCGTAACCCAGTGCTTCGCATCGCGGTACCCGGGGGGCACAGATTGGGAGGGAAGCGCTAGCTTGCGAGCTCGAGCGAGGGTGACTTGAGAAATACATGAAAACAAAAAAGCTCATGAGGGCAAGGCGCCTGTCCAGTCCCCTCGCGAGGCACGCGAGGGAGAGGACAGGTCAAAAACGAGGGACCAAGGGCAGAAAAGGAGGCAACAAGGACAATGGAATCAGGCCAGCAAGGAACACCAGAAAGCAAAT
Organism: Triticum urartu; assembly: GCF_003073215.2. NCBI lineage: Eukaryota > Viridiplantae > Streptophyta > Magnoliopsida > Poales > Poaceae > Triticum > Triticum urartu. The sequence goes on from NC_053024.1 coordinate 253,105,777, forward strand.
TCTCACTTAATAGAGGGGGCAACCAACTGAGGAAAGCAAATGAAAAGCCGCGTCCGGCACCTAGTCTAGTCTTCTTGTCTTCTCACCAGCGCGGAGCTAAATGCTGCCACTAGGCGTGGGAGGGAGCCCCCGAGGCCCGAGGGCGGCACTCGTGAGACTCCGGGGCGTGTACAGCCCCACTCATTATTCGTGAGAGTGTCATGAGCGGAGATTCTTCACATGCACTGGGCCTTGCTTCACGGGCACCGGGCCTTGCTTTATGGGTAGAACTTCCAGAGGTGCTGGATGTTCCAGGCGTTCTGGATGGGGATCCCGTCTTGTGTCTCCAGGCCCGCGGCGCCAGGCCTGGAGACGTGGGCGACCTGAAACGGGCCCTCCCACATGGGCGAGAGCTTGTGCGGCCTTCCCTGGAGAGCACCCGCCTCAGGACAAGATCACCCACCTCGAGCGTCCTGGAGCGGATGCTGCCGTAGTGGTACCGCCATAGCGCCTACTGGTACCTCGCAGCTCAGAGTGAGGCTTCTCGGCGGCGTTCCTCCCCCAGCACGAGATACACCCCCCACATGGCATCCTGCTGCATTACATCAAATGCCAGGACCCGCGCGGAGTGATGCCTGACCTCATGTGGGAGAACCGCTTCTTCTCCGTAGACGAGGAAGAATAGGGTCTCGCTTGTTGGCCTAGTGGCGGTGGTGCGGATGGACCACATCACAGACTGGAGCTCGTCGTGCCAGTCCCTGCCGCAGGCCTCGAGCTTCTTCTTGAAGGTCCTTGTCTTGAGGCCCCTCAGGACCTCCGCGTTGGCGCGTTCGGCCTGGCCGTTGCTCCTGGGGTGCGCCACGGAGGCATAGCAGATCTGCGTTCCAAGGTTAGCACAATACGTTTTGAACATATTGCTAGTGAAGTGCGAGCCATTGTCGGTGATGATGCGATTAGGGACCCCAAATCAGCTTACGAGGCCCTTGCTGAACTTGACTGCTGACCCGGCTGGGACGGTGCAGACAGCTTCCACTTCCGCCCATTTGGTAAATTTGTCAATGGTGACGTAGAGGTAGCGGTATCCTCCAGGCGCTCGGGGGAATGGGCCGAGGATATCCAGCCCCCAGACTGCGAACGGCCATGAGAGTGGGATAGTCTAGAGGTCCTGAGCGGGCTGGTGGATCTGCTTGGCGTGGAATTGGCAGGCCTCGTAGGACTTCACCAGCTCGGCTGCGTCGTTGAGTGCCGTGGGCTAGTAGAACCCGCTGCGGAAAGCCTTGCCGACCAGGGTGCGCGATGACAAGTGGTGCCCGCAGTCTCCGCCATGTATGTCGACCAACAGCTCATTCCCCTGTTCCCTAGAAATGCATCGTAGAGAAACATCATTTGGCCACTTCCTGTATAGCTCACCGTCCTGAATGCAGTATGCCGTAGCCTGTCGGGCCACACGCTCCGCGTCTTCCTCCTTCTCCGGCAACGTGCCTTGCGTCAGGTATGCCTTGAACTCCTTGATCCAGCACCCCTCCTGAGGCTCAAGCGCTAAGAGGAGGCGCGCTCCTGAGGTTGGGCCGCAGGCGGGGGATCCCGAGGCTGGAGGCTGGGGGAGTTCCTCCTGAGACGGCACCAGCCCCGCAGGCGGAGGTGCTGCTGAAGGCTTGAAGAGCCGCTCCTCGAAGACGTCAGGCTCTTGGGGCTGCCACTTGGATGCTCTTCTGGCGATGTCATCGGCCTCTTTGTTGGTGCCACATGGCACGTGATGTAGTTCTAGGCCCAGGAACCGCTTCTCCATTTTGCGCACCTCCATGAGGTATGCCTCCATGTGCTCATCCTTTAGCTCGTACACCTTGTTGGAGAAGTTGACGAGGAGCTACGAGTCACCCTTGACGGTGAGGCGCTTCACCCCTAGGGACACCGCCGCTTTGAGGCCAGCGATGAGACACTGTACTCTGCGATGTTTTTGGAGACCTTCTTGCCCCGCTGGAAGCAGAACTACACTACGTAGTAAAGCTTGTCCTGAGTGGGCGAGATCAGCACGGCTCCGGCCCCCGCGCACTGCCGTGCGAACGCACCATCGAAGTACATGACCCAACCATTTGGCGCTTCACTTCCTGGCGAGAGGGATCGATTCTTGCCTGCTTCGAGCTCCGGGGTGTCGGTCCATTCCGCTACAAAGTCGGCGAGCGTAGACCCCTTGACGACTCTGGTTGTGCTGAACTCCAAGTCGAACGCTTGCAACTCGATGTTCCATTCGGCGACCCTCCACAGCATTGGGGCTTCTGTGAACTCTCTCCAATGGGTAAGCTGAAACGACCTTGATGGGGTGGCCTTGGAAGTAGTGGCGCAGCTGGTGCGAGGCCACCAGGAGCGCGAGCAAGAGCTTCAGAGGCATGGGGTATCACGCCCTCGCATCTCGCAGGACCGTGCTGACGAAGTACACTGGGTGCTCGACAAGGGTGGGGGAGCTGACGGAGTTTTTGGCCCCTAGGAACTGAGGTGTTTCCTGCGGGTTTCCAGCTCCTGGGGCTTGATGACCTACAGGGGCAGCCACCGTCTCAGGAGCATCGCCTTGGTGCTGAGCTACCTCATCCAGCTTGGCGACTCCACTTGGCGGGTTCTCGACCTCAGGCCCTTCCCTGAGGGCCACCAGCGCCGCACTGGCGGAGTGGGGTGTGGCACACAGGTAGAGTACCAAGGGCTCGTGAGGATGAGACGCCACCATCACCGGCGGGCTAGTCAAGTATCTCTTGAGGTCTTGAAATGCCAGGTCGGCCTCAGGAGTCCACTCGAATGGACCTTTCTTCTTCATCAGCTTGAAGAACGGCAATGCGCGCTCCCCTAACTTGGAGATGAAGCGCCCCAACGAAGTCACGCAGCCTGCGAGCTTCTGCATCTCCTTGAGGTTTTGTGGTGGGCTCATGCCCTCGATTGCCTTGACCTTCTCCGGGTTGGCCTTGATCCCCCTGTGAGACACGAGGAAGCCCAGCAGCTTTCCTGAAGGGACACCAAACATACACTTCTCTGGTTTGAGCCGCAGGTCCACCTCGCATAAGCTCGCGAAGGTCTCGTCCAAGTCCTGAATCAGAGTTCTTGCCTCCCGAGACTTAACCACAATGTCGTCGACGTAGGCCTCAGCGTTTCTTCCGAGCTACTGCCCCAAGGCGATGTGCATCAGTCACTGGAAGGTCTCCCCTGCGCTGCGCTGTCCGAACGGCATGCAAGTGTAGCAGTACACCCCACATGGGGTCAGGAAAGCTGTTTTCTCCTCATCTTCCACCGCCATCTTGATCTGGTGGTAACCTGAGCACGCATCCAGGAAACATAGCAGATCGCACTCAGCGGTGGAGTTGACAATCTGGTCGATGCGTGGCAACAGGAACGGGTCTTGAGGGCAGGCCTTGTTGAGGTTGGTGAAGTCGACACACATACGCTCCTTCCCTTCTTTCTTCAGCGCGACGACCGGATTCGCCAGCCACTCTGGGTACCGGACTTCATGAATGACACCCGCTGCTTCCAGCTTGCGGGTTTCCTGAACAATGAAGGACTGCTTCTCTGTGGATTGCCGCCTTGACCTCTGCTTCACAGGGCGCACGTTGGGGCATACCTTCAGATGATGCTCGATCACCCTTCTCGGGACCACAGCCAGCTGCTTGGGTTCCCAGGCGAATACTTCCCTGTTTTCCCGCAAGAAGTCCACCAACTCTTTTTCTTGATCTGGGGCGAGGTCGGCGCCTATGGTAAAGGTGGTGCTAGAGGCCCCGTCCTTGTCGACCGGAATCTACTTCATGTTGGCTTGACCTTGAGTGAACAACTGCTTCTTCTTGGTCGGTGCAACCCCCTTGGTTCCGGACAATGCCTTGTCGGCCGGGCAAGCTGCCGCCGTGGCTCTGAAGGCGAGCTTGAGGGCCGCCACGGCTTCCTTGGTGTCTCCGACCATGGTGAGGACATCCTTGCTTCCTGGCATCTTCATGAGGTTGTAGGCAGGATGAGTGGTTGCCATGAATGGGGCCAGCGCCAGGTACCCGAGGATGGCATTGTACGACAAGTCGATGCGGGTGACGTCGAAGTCAATCAGCTCGGTGTGGTAGTTGTCGCGTGTGCCGAAAGTCACGGGGAGACGGATCTGCCCTAGGGGGTCGAAGGAGCCGCCGCCAATCCCGGAAAAAGGCTTGCTGGGGTGGAGCCGCTCAAGTGGTACGTGAAGGAGGCTGAAAGCCTCCACAGAGAGCACGTTGAGACAGGCGCCGCCGTTGATGAGGGTCTTGGTAATGGCTACGCCGTATATGGTGGGCGTGCAAAGCATCGGAAGCATGCCCGAGCCGACAGTGGTGATTGGGTGATCCCCCAAGTTGAAGGTCAGGTCGGCCTTGGGCGCCACCCAACCAGGGGGAGCCCCGTGCCGCATGGAGACGGCGCTGATCTGGCGAAAGAACGGCTTGGCGTGACTATCCGAGGGCGGCGCCTGCGAGCCACCGAGGAGAGCCGCGACGACATGGGGTGCTGGTCCTCCGAAGCGCGCAATGAAGAGGTCACGTAGCTCTTCCCGGGAGGCCACGTGAAAGCACAAGTGCTCCCTGGGTGGTTTTGGTAATTAATGTCAACATATCTCTTGTTGGACTAACACTTTTACCTAGTATGTTTCAGATAAGTTCAACAATGGAGTGGCATGGACTAGAGGATGTGGAACCCCTTCAAGATGCTAAGAACAAAGGATTGGCTCAAGCTTCAAGATCAAGACTACATTTTCTATTTTAGTGATCCAAGATCACATTGAGTCTATAGGAAAAGCCAATACTATCAAGAGGGGATGAGGTGTTGCTTAATGGCTTGCTTGCTCAAAGTGCTTAGTGATATGCTCCAAAACCCTCAACTACCTTCCCACATCCACATATGACCTAAACCAAAAGTCAAACTCGGCCCCACTGATTCTTTCTATCCGGCGCCACCGAGTTTCAAATGTCATAGCCACTGCCACAAACCCTAGCAATTCGGTTTCACCGATAGGGATCTCGGTCTCACCGAGATGGGATTGTAATCTCTCTATTTCCCTTCGTAACGTTTCGGTCTTACCGAGATGAGTGATCGGTCCCACCGAGATTGCAATGTAAACTCTCTGTTTCCCTTTTGTAACATTTCGGTCTCACCGAGATGAGCAAATCGGTCCCACCGAGTTTACCTGACCAACTCTCTGGTTAGCTTATTACCAAACTCGGTCCCACCGAGTTTGTGTAATCGGTCACACGGAGATTACGTTATGCCCTAACCCTAACCATATCTGTCCTACCGAGTTGCATCTCAGTCCCACCGAAAACCCTAACGGTCACTAGGTTTACTAAATTGGTCCGACCGAGTTTTTCCCTTCGGTCTCACCGAGATTGGTAAATTGAGTGTAACGGTTAGATTTTGTGTGGAGGCTATATATACCCCTCCACCCACTCTTCATTCGTGGAGAGAGCCATCAGAACATACCTACACTTCCAATACACATTTTCTGAGAGAGAACCACCTACACTCGTGTTGAGGTCAAGATATTCCATTCCACCCATATGAATCTTGATCTCTAGCCTTCCCAAGTTGCTTTCCACTCAAATCTTCTTTCCACCAAATCCAAATCCTGTGAGAGAGAGTTGAGTGTTGGGGAGACTATCATTTGAAGCACAAGAGCAAGGAGTTCATCATCAACACACCATTTGTTACTTCTTGGAGAGTGGTGTCTCCTAGATTGGGTAGGTGTCACTTGGGAGCCTCCAACAAGATTGTGGAGTTGAACCAAGGAGTTTGTAAGGGCAAGTAGATCGCCTACTTCGTGAAGATCTACCGCTAGTGAGGCAACTCCTTCATGGGCGACGGCCGTGATGGAATAGACAAGGTTGCTTCTTCGTGGACCCTTCGTGGGTGGAGCCCTCCGTGGACTCATGCAACCATTACCCTCCGTGGGTTGAAGTCTCCATCAACGTGGATGTACGATAGCACCACCTATCGGAACCATGACAAAAACCTCCGTGTCTCCAATTGCGTTTGAATACTCCAAACCCTTCTCTTTACATTTTTGCAAGTTGCATGCTTTACTTCCCGCTGCTCATATACTCATTGCATGCTTGCTTGATATGTATTGTGTTTGTAAACTTGTTCTTAAACTCCACTTAAACTTAAGAATATAAAAACTGCAACTTTTGGCAATTAGTGTCTAATCACCCCCCTCTAGACACCTCTTCTCGATCCTTTCAATTGGTATCAGAGCATTGGTCTCCATTGCCTTGGTTTAAATACCATTGGAGGAAGATGGATGTGTCTACTTTGGGGAGTCTTAGACATAGAGTGCCTATTCTTGATGGAGAGTATTTTCATGAGTGGAAAAATGAAATGCTTGAGATTTTCAATGAATATCATTTGAACAAGTACATTACTAACCCTTGTGCACCTCATGTTGATCCTTTGCACCCTACCCTAGATGAAGATATTGACATGATTCGCAATCTTAGAACTGTTAATCTTATCACTAGAGGCTTTCCTATAAACTTGATTGGATGTTTGCCGACTCTTAAGTGTGCCTACACCATATGGAAATTCCCTGAGGAACTCTTTCCTAATTACTCCTCGAAAGATCTAGATGAAATCCTCCATAAGTCTATTGCTTTGATTAAGATGAGTTCCAATGATCCCAAATTTGGTGACTGCTTATTTGAGCTTACTGATCTTACGAGTGCCAAAGGAGATGTTGGAATCATTAGCAATATCATTTCCAGAGCTATTAGAATTCATAAAGATAACTATAGAAATGATCATTTATCTAATGAATTGCCCTCTCTAGGAATTGATCAATCACAAGATGATGTTGAACATGAATACTCAGATGAGGATGATGATGATGATAGTGACTATGATCTCGATGATGCGATGAGACACTTTGGTTGTGGCATAGAAGACTAGGTCATGTTGGTATGCGAAATCTTGATAAGCTTATTAAAGGTGATCGTATCCTTGGAATAAAAGATGTCATATTTGAAAGTGCAACTATCCCTAGGTGGTTTTGGTAATTCATAACAACATATAGCTCATTGAGCTAATACTATTCCAAGATAATTATTTCAGGAAAGCTCAATGATTGGCATGGCATGGATGTGAAAGTGGAACCCACAAATGCTAAGGAAAATGGATTGGCTCAAGCTCAAAAGCTCAAGACTCTTCATTTTATATTTTAGTGATCCAAGATCACATTGAGTCCATAGGAAAAGCCAATACTATCAAGGAGGGATGAGGTGTTGCTTAATGAGCCTCTTGCTCCATGTGCTTAATGATATGCTCCAAAACCCTCAACTACTTTCCCATATCCACATATGACCTAAACTCTAAGCCAAACTCGGTCCTACCGATTCTTCCTATCCGGCGCCACCGAGTTTCACTTGTCATTAGCCACTGCCAAACCCTAGCAATTCGGTTCTACCGATAAGGATCTCGGTCTCACCGAGATGGGGTTGCAAACTCTTTGTTTCCCTTTCGTAACTTTTCGGTCCCACCGAAAGAGCGAATCGGTCCCACCGAGATTGCAATGTAAACTCAGTGTTTCCCCTTTGTAAATTTTCGGTCTCACCGAAAGAGCAAATCGGTCCCACCGAGTTTGCCTGACCAACTCTCTGGTTAGCTAATTACCAAATTCGGTCTCACCAAGTTTGTGTAATCGGTCTCACCGAGATTACGTTATGCCCAAACCCTAACCGAATCGGTCCTACCGAGTTGCATGTCAGTCCCACCGAAATTCCTAACGGTCACTAGGTTTACTACTTCGGTCAGACCGAGTTTTCTGATTTGGTCCCACCGAGATTGGTAAATTGTGTGTAATGGTTGGATTTTGTGTGGAGGCTATATATACCCCTCCACCTCCTTCTCATTCGATGAGAGAGCCATCAGAACACACACACCATTCCTACTCATATGTTCTGAGAGAAAACCACCTACTCATGTGTTGAGATCAAGACATTCCATTCCTACCATATGAATCTTGATCTCTAGCCTTCCCAAGTTGCTTTCCACTCAAATCTTCTTTCCACCAAATCCAAATCCTATGAGAAAGAGTTGAGTGTTGGGGAGACTATCATTTGAAGCACAAGAGCAAGGAGTTCATTACCTACACACCATTTGTTACTTCTTGGAGAGTGGTGTCTCCTAGATTGGCTAGGTGTCACTTGGGAGCCTCCGACAAGATTGTGGAGTTGAACCAAGGAGTTTGTAAGGGCAAGGAGATCTCCTACTTCGTGAAGATCTACCACTAGTGAGGCAAGTCCTTCGTGGGCGATGGCCATGGTGGGATAGACAAGGTTGCTTCTTCGTGGACCCTTTGTGGGTGGTTGCTTCTTCGTGGACCCTTCGTGGGTGGAGCCCTTCGTGGACTCGCGCAACCGTTGCCCTTGGGTGGAGCCCTGTGTGGACTCGCACAACCGTTATCCTTCGTGGGTTGAAGTCTCCATCAACGTGGATGTAGGATAGCACCACCTATCCGAACCACGGGAAAAACATCCGTGTCTCCAATAGCGTTTGAATTCTCCAAACCCTTTCCTTTACATTCCTGCAAGTTGCATGCCTTACTTTCCGCTGCCAATATACTCTTTGCATGCTTGCTTTAATTGTGTGATGATTGCTTGACTTGTCCTAAAATAGCTAAAATCTGCCAAGAACTAAAATTGGGAAAAGGTTAAGGTTTTATTTGGTCAAGTAGTCTAATCACCCCCCCTCTAGACATACTTTCGATCCTACAAGTGGTATCAGAGCCTTGGTCTCCATTTGCTTGATCTCCATAGCTTTTGGTGGTCATAGCCTTGGTTTCACAACCTAGGAGAGTATGGCGTCTAGCGAGGGAAATTATCACCGTAGAGGTCCTTACTTTGATGGTACTAATTTTGCTAGTTGGAAGCATAAAATGAAAATGCATATTCTTGGACATAACCCCGCCGTTTGGGCTATTGTGTGTGTTGGTTTGCAAGGTGACTTCTTTGATGGGAAAGAACCAAACCGTGAAGCTACCGCGGATGAGTTGAAGATGTTGCAATACAATGCTCAAGCTTGTGATATTCTCTTCAACGGATTGTGCCCCGAAGAATTCAACAAAATCAGCCGCCTTGAGAATGCAAAGGAAATTTGGGACACTTTGATTTATATGCACGAAGGTACCGACTCCGTCAAGGAATCCAAGTTGGATGTGCTTCAAAGCCAACTTGACAAGTTCAAGATGAAGGATGGTGAAGGTGTCGCTAAAATGTACTCTAGGCTTGCTCTCATCACAAATGATATTGCCGGCTTAGGAAGTGAAGAGATGACCGATAGATTCATCATCAAGAAGATCCTAAGAGCCTTGGATGGAAAATATGATACCGTGTGCACATTGATCCAAATGATGCCCAATTACAAAGATCTCAAGCCAACGGAGGTGATTGGAAGAATTGTTGCTCATGAGATGTCACTTAAGGATAAATAGGAACTTCACAACAAATCAAGTGGTGCCTATAAAGCCTCATGTGAAGCCCCTACATCATCAAGTGAGAAACAAGACTTCAATGAAGAATTGAGCTTAATGGTGAAGAACTTCAACAAGTTCTACAAGAGTAGAAGCAAAGATAGAAGCACCAAGTCAAGGTCCTACAATGACAAAAGATCTTCTAGTCGAGAGCGAAACTGTTACAACTGTGGAAGACCCGGACACTATTCCAATGAGTGTACGGCTCCCTACAAGAGAAGAGAAGATTCTCCAAAAAGAAGAAGCAAAGGATCACCACCAAGAGAGAGAAGGAGTAGAGATGATCGTTATGAATGAAGATACTCACGGAGAAGCAAGGATTCGGAAAGGAAGGAAAAATCATCAAGGAGCTATACAAGACGAAGACATCAAGCTCATGTTGGTGAATGGGTATCCGGCTCCGACTCCGACAGCCACTCCGAGAGAAGTTATCACTCCGACTCCGAAGATACTCAAGATGAAGGTGTTGCCGGTCTAGCACTTGTGTCAACCAACTCCTACGACATATTTGACTCACCAAATGAAGGAATTGGAAGATGCTTCATGGCCAAAGGTCCTAAGGTAAAACACCCCGAGTATGTTGATTTCAATAGTGATGAAGATGACTTGTTAGGTGATGATTTGCTTGGTGACAACTCTAGTGATGAATACTATGATGAAAGACCAATTAATCATGCTAATCAAGATAAAACAAGTGACAATGATAAGGAGAAGATTGAGGCTCTAACTAAAGAACTAAAAACTCATAAGTTAGCTCATGACACTATCTTCGAAGATCACCGAGAACTTTTAAGAGCTCATGAGAAACTACGCTTTGAAAAGCTCAATCTTGAGCAAGAGCATGAGTTCTTAAAGGCAATCAATGATGATCTCCGAAAGAAAAGTTCTTCTTACATTGCCAAGCGTTTACTCTTATCCACTTACATGCCTCAAGTCAAGTCTAGTAACAAGAAAGATTCTTCCTCTAGTAGTAACAATGAACATGCTAAATCCAATATTGTTGCTTCTAGTAGTTCTCTTGATTCCACTAATGATTCTCTTAGCCAAGTTACACTTGAGCAAGAAAATAGCTTATTGAAGGGAATTATAGAGAAAGGAGTGTACAAGAGCCTTGCCGGGAGTAAGCAATTCGAGGAAATTGTGCGCAAGCAAGGAATGCACCGGAAGAATCAAGGTGTTGGTTTTGAACGAAAGTTCAATGCCAATGGAGTTGAATGGGAAGAAGATCAATACCCCAAGACGAAGTTTGTCCCTCAACAAGAGAAGTATACTTCTTTCAAGGGGACACAAGCTCAAGATGATCTTCCACCACAAGACTACAAGCAAAAAGGCAAGGACAAGCTTCAAGAGGAAATTGATGGATTTGAAGAAGCTCCTAAGACCTTAGTCAAGTGGATTCCCAAGACTACTTCAAGTTCCACTTCATCAAGTACGACTACAACTCCAAGGATTCCCATCAAGATGATGTGGATCCAAAAGAAGAAGAACTAGAGAGTTCTTGAGGGTGACTCCGCCAACATACTTCACTCTTATCATTTTGGCAAGAACAAGTGCAATCAACTTCCACATCTTGCACTAGTTCAAGGAGTCACAAACCCTCTTGTTGGTAAGACAAGGGACAAGGTAACCTAAAAGTTTTCATGGACATCATCTTTTGTGTGCATCACTCTATGTCTATGGATATCCTTGTTTGTTCCTTGTGGGACTAACCCATGTAGGTATTGAAAGTGCAATTCACTCAAATGGATAGCTCCAAGAGATCTACATCAACATTGAGCATCCACATCTTCAATATCTACATGAATTCATCATCGACAAAACCCAAGGTTAGTTCATCCCTCTTAGGGGGGATATCACATCTAGGGGGAGCTTTACTCTAAGACTTGAGCTAAAGCAACTCTAAAGATGTGAAGAAAACAATGCTTTATGTAAAAGTGGTAACCCCACTTGAGCTTAAACGATGAGTATGACCTACGATCAAGTGTTCTCACTTGACTCCTAAGTCAATATACTCATATATAGATGACCTAGTCATCGCAAATTGCTTGATAGATGCTAGAATTGGTTGTGCATGCCTTGCCACATATTTCATTTGCCATCTTATTGTGTGAGCATGCTGATTGCATATTTTACTCATTCGAGGACATCCACTTGTTGTTTTGATTGTTTGGCTTTATCCTCTTTTGCCAAGTGGATGGACAAGAATGCCTAAGAACCTCCTCTAGCTATCTATGCTTTTCTCGTCTCAAACTCTATTCATGCTGCATCACAAAATTTGATCAAGTCAGATTCGAACCACTCTGTGTGAGGAGTGCTCGGAGTCCCCGATTCGTCATAGACTTAAACTTCCAAAACCTCTTTATGATTCTCGGTCTGACCGATACTCCACTTTCGGTCCTACCGAGATCATTAAGTTGATCTAGGTTTTCGATCTTGGTGCAACCGATTTGAACCTTTCGGTCACACCGAGTTTCAGTAACTGCACGCAGTTATGAATCTCGGTGCCACCGAGTTGTTCCACTCGGTCACACCAACAGGGTCGGGCTATATATAGTCACGGGCAAAATTTGGAAATTTCTCCGAACCCCTTCGCCCGCGCGATAGCCTGCTCTGCCCTCGAGGTCTCCGGATCGTCCTCTCGCTGCCAGCAGCCTCCTGTCGCTGGTCTCCGCCGCCGTCAACAGGATTTCTGCCCCGCCGTTGCCGCCGTAGCAAGTCCTCGCCAAACTAGGGTATGGACTTGATTTTTGTGCTATTCCTCGATCCGATTCCTAGCACATTGTGATCATACTGTTTCTAGCCACGTTTGATAAACTTCTATCCAGTCAAAACGCTCATAGATTAGGTTTGATTCGAAAATTCTAGGTTTAGGTTTCCGCCGAAACCATCTCGGACCCACCGAGTTGAAAAACTCGGTCCCACCGATTTGGCTTATGCCATTGCACAAGTGAGACTCGGTCTGACCGAGAATTACTTATCGATGTGACCGATTTTGGAACTCTGTGAAACCCTAGCAGTCTCGGTGCCACCGAACTGTGACTCGGTCCTACCGAGTTCACTAGTTTAGGTTCCAAAACTGCTTCGGTATCACCGAGTTTGAAAATCGGTAGATCCGAGATGATTTCAGTTGGAAACTAAAACTAAGTTTTTGGATCATTCTTTTTGCAAAAATCTCTGTATTTTGTGATGCTCATCCACTCTATCTCCTCTATAATCTATTCACAGGGTCAGCAGTCAGTTTGCATCATGTCAGACCAGAGTGACAGCCAAAACTTGTCAGAGTAGCAAGTGCAGTTGAGTGAGGGCACTAGCCCCTCAAGTTCCTCAGATGATGGCAGCAGGAGCACACCCAGCAACCTGCCTAAAGCTGCCACTAGACAAAGGAAGAAGAGAACCTCAGATTCTGAAGATGAGGACTATGTGGCAGAGGAAGAGGCCACTTCCAAGAGAGTTGAGCCAGCTCAAGGCTCAAAGCCAGGCCTGAAAATCAAAAGGCCAGCAGGCAGGCAGCCCATGTCAAAGGCTAGAGCCTCAACTGAGAAGCCCACTTCCCAAGAGCCAGCTGCAGCTGAGGGCAAGAAAAGGAAAGAAAGAGTGAAGAAGACTGTGGCTAGAGTGCTTGGGAAGGCCTCCATCATGGTAGAAGAGGATGAGGAAGAAGAGGCAGCTGCACCAGTGCCCAAGGCAGCCAAACTTATGGGAGATGCCATAAGGTCAGGGGGAGCTACATCCAAGCCCAAGGAAGCACCTAAGGCTGCATCTAAGCCTAAGAGTGCACCCAAGAGAAACACAAGAAGCATACCAGCCACTGAGAAGAACAAGGCCCCAGTGCCTGAGACTGTTGCTGAGGATGAGGAAGAGAATGTCCTTCGGAAGCTCAAGCCCAAGATCCCAGACCACAACAATGCTCATCCTATGGCTGAGGATATGAAGCTCAGGAGAGACTCAGGGCTCAGGAAATGGAGAGAAGCGGATCCATACGCTTCTAGGAGAAGGACTGCAGTGGACTACAGGTTTCATACCAAGGAGCAGCAGGATTTCTATGAGACTGTGCTGCTAGATAAGAAGCCCATTGTCTATGATATGCGATGGGTTGATTGGACATATATCAAGGAGAATGAGGAGCACTATCCTGGAGTGCAAGACAGCTTCATAGCTTGTGGAGTAGCTGACTTTGTTGGGCAGAAGCTCACAAAGTGGAACAAGGAACTTATCATGCAGTTCTACTCCACAGCTCACTTTTATCCGGATGGCAGGATCACATGGATGTCTGAGGGTACAAGGTACCAATCCACAGTGGCTAAGTGGGCACAGATCATTAATGCCCCAGAAGAGCAAGATGAGGACTTGGATATCTATGCCAAGAAGAAGATGGACCATAACTCCATGTCAAATATGTACAAGGAGATCCCAAATGAAGCACTTGATACCTTTAAGTTTGGCTCAGTACATTACCTTCTGTCAGGGCTCCCGACGATCAATTGGATCCTAAGGCACACCCTTCTGCCCAAGTCTGGAGATCACAAGATGATCAGAGGTCACGCGATCAATTTGCTTCATGTTTTTGACGTGCCTCAAAAGTTCAAGGTGATGAGCCTCATAGTGGAAACGATCAAAAGGACTGCGGCAGATCAGAAGAGGAGCTGTGGATATGCCCCTCAGATTCAGGAGCTCATCAACTCCAAGATGGGCACGGGCGTATATTTGTTGGATAAGGAACACCTGCCCATCCGTCCAGATTTTGAGAACAATGAAGTTGTGATGACAGAGAATGAGCCATCGTCTGCACAAGCATATGCAAAGAAGGAGAAGGCGAGGAAGGAGAAAGCTGCCAAGATGCCTACTCAAGAGGAGGCATCTGAGTACTTTTTGAAGACCAAACAAGAGCAGCTTGGTTACTTGATTGCATCCACGCTGAGAATTGAGCAAAGTCTGGCCAACCTCACTAAGAATCAGCAGAGCCTAGAGAGGATCATGGAACAGAAGTTCTATGACTTGGATGTCAAAGTAACGGAAGTTCAGTCTGTAGTGGAGCAGCTCCAGGAGGACATGAATGAGAGGAGAGGCAGGACCACGACTCATGCTTTTTCTAGAGTGCCACGAGGCCCGAGGTCGTCTGCCGTGCCAGTTGCTGACACCAGAGCCACTACTTCAGCACCAGCTCCAGCGTCTACTTCAGCTCAAACTCCAGCGACTACTTCAACATCTACAGAAGCCTTCGTCCTTGGAGTGATCCGGACTCCACCACCACCTGAAGATCAAGCCTGAACGTCAGTCTAGTGCTATGCATTTTCTAGGAACTTTTTGGTAACTTGTTTCCAAAGGGGGAGAAGATGTATAGATCATAGGCTTCGAGAGAGAGTGTTGCTTTTCTCTCTTGCTTTATTTGGTGGTTTTTCGAACCTTTTCTGCTTTTGAGTGCTTGATACTACGTCATTATTTGTGAGACATCGATGATCATGTGTTTGATCATAAGCTACACTTAATGTTTGCTTAATGCTTGCTTAAATATTATCATTCTATCTATCGTTTGTGATCATTCACTATTCTTGGTGATGAGTGCATGTATTTCATTCTTATCATTTTGAGCGCTCCACCAAGATGTATGTGACATGGAAGAGTAACCCATGACTCTAACTCTTTGTGAATTTGCAGTCCAAAGCAAATTTTAAATATGCACAAATTTAGGGGGAGCTCTTACTTATCACATACTTCTCAAAGCGACGATATACTTCATGCTTATTATCATTTGTCGAAGCTTTGATCTATATGTTGTCATCAATTACCAAAAAGGGGGAGATTGAAAGTGCAACTATCCCTAGGTGGTTTTGGTAATTCATAACAACATATAGCTCATTGAGCTAATACTATTCCAAAATAATTATTTCAGGAAAGCTCAATGATTGGCATGGCATGGATGTGAAAGTGGAACCCTCAAAATGCGAAGGACAATGGATTGACTCAAGCTCAAAAGCTCAAGACTCTTCATTTTATATTTTAGTGATCCAAGATCACATTGAGTCCATAGGAAAATCCAATACTATCAAGGAGGGATGAGGTGTTGCTTAATGAGCCTCTTGCTTCATGTGCTTAATGATATGCTCCAAAACCCTCAACTACTTTCCCATATCCACATATGACCTAAACTCTAAGCCAAACTCGGTCCTACCGATTCTTCCTATCTGGCGCCACCGAGTTTCACTTGTCATTAGCCACTACCAAACCCTAGCAATTCGGTTCTACCGATAAGGATCTCGGTCTCACCGAGATGGGGTTGCAAACTCTCTATTTCCCTTTCGTAACTTTTCGGTCCCACCGAAAGAGCGAATCGGTCCCACCGAGATTGCAATGTAAACTCAGTGTTTCCCCTTTGTAACTTTTCGGTCTCACCGAGTTCCACTCAGTCTCACCGAAAGAGCAAATCGGTCCCACCGAGTTTGCCTGACCAACTCTCTGGTTAGCTAATTACCAAATTCGGTCTCACCGAGTTTGTGTAATCGGTCTCACCGAGATTACGTTATGCCCAAACCCTAACCGAATCGGTCCTACCGAGTTGCATGTCAGTCCCACCGAAATTCCTAACGGTCACTAGGTTTACTACTTCGGTCAGACCGAGTTTTCTGATTCGGTCCCGCCGAGATTGGTAAATTGTGTGTAACGGTTGGATTTTGTGTGGAGGCTATATATACCCCTCCACCTCCTTCTCATTGGATGAGAGAGCCATCAGAACACACACACCATTCCTACTCATATGCTCTGAGACAAAACCACCTACTCATGTGTTGAGATCAAGACATTCCATTCCTACCATATGAATCTTGATCTCTAGCCTTCCCAAGTTGCTTTCCACTCAAATCTTCTTTCCACCAAATCCAAATCCTATGACAAAGAGTTGAGTGTTGGGGAGACTATCATTTGAAGCACAAGAGCAAGGAGTTCATTACCTACACACCATTTGTTACTTCTTGGAGAGTGGTGTCTCCTAGATTGGCTAGGTGTCACTTGGGAGCCTCCGACAAGATTGTGGAGTTGAACCAAGGAGTTTGTAAGGGCAAGGAGATCGCCTACTTCGTGAAGATCTACCGCTAGTGAGGCAAGTCCTTCGTGGGTGATGGCCATGGTGGGATAGACAAGGTTGCTTCTTCGTGGACCCTTTGTGGGTGGTTGCTTCTTCGTGGACCCTTCGTGGGTGGAGCCCTTCGTGGACTCGCGCAACCGTTGCCCTTGGGTGGAGCCCTGTGTGGACTCGCGCAACCGTTACCCTTCGTGGGTTGAAGTCTCCATCAACGTGGATGTAGGATAGCACCACCTATCCGAACCACGGGAAAAACATCCGTGTCTCTAATAGCGTTTGAATTCTCCAAACCCTTTCCTTTACATTCCTGCAAGTTGCATGCCTTACTTTCCGCTGCCAATATACTCTTTGCATGCTTGCTTTAATTGTGTGATGATTGCTTGACTTGTCCTAAAATAGCTAAAATCTGCCAAGAACTAAAATTGGGAAAAGGTTAAGGTTTTATTTGGTCAAGTAGTCTAATCACCCCCCCTCTAGACATACTTTCGATCCTACAATATTTGACAAGGATAGACCTTGTAGTGCTTGTCAAGCAGGGAAACAAGTTGGAGGAAGTCACCACGCGAAGAACATCATGACCACAAGAAGACCACTCGAGCTACTTCACATGGATCTCTTTGGTCCAAATGCCTACAAGAGTCTCGGTGGTAACTCATTTGGTCTAGTCATAGTTGATGATTTTTCAAGATTTACGTGGGTGTTCTTTCTTGATGACAAATAGCAGGTCCAAAAGATCTTCAAAAACTTCGCTAGGAAGGCCCAAAATCAGTTTGACGTGAAGATCAAGAAGGTTCGGAGTGACAACGGAATGGAGTTCAAGAACGCAAATGTGGACACCTTTCTTGATGAAGAAGGGATTTCACACGAGTTCTCGGCTACGTACACACCTCAGCAAAATGGAGTTGTTGAAAGGAATAACCGGACTCTTATCGAGATGGCAAGAACGATGCTTGATGAGTACAAAACGCCAAAGCACTTTTGGGCGGAAGCGGTTGAGACAGCTTGTCATGCAATAAATTGCTTGTATCTTCACAAGCTACTCAGCAAGACGGCATACGAGCTCCTCACCGGTAACAAACCCCAAGTTGGATACTTTTGAGTATTCGGCTCAAAGTGCTACATTCTTGATAAGCATCGTCATACTAAATTTGCTCCTAAATCTCATGAAGGTTTCCTACTTGGTTATGGCTCAAACGCTCACACTTACCGTGTCTACAACAATTTCACCCAAAAGGTTGAAGAGACGGTAGATGTGAAGTTTGATGAATCTAACGGCTCGCAAGTAGAGCAATTGCCAATTGATGTAGGAGACAAAGACCCTTCGGAAGCAATTCAAGACTTGTCCATTGGCAAGATTCGTCCAAGGGAAGTGAAGGAGAGTACCTCGTTCGTCCAAGTGGAAGCTTCTACCTCACGACAAGGTGAACCAAGAGTTGATACGGAAGCATCCACAAGTGGGACATGCCAAGATGAAGAAAACGAGGGAGCACACCAAGATGAACATCAACAACCTCCTTCTCCACCACGACAAGAGAACGACAACGTCAACAATGAAGAAGGCCAGGAAGAAGAACAAGATGAAAATGATGTTCCACCCCGACCCAAGCAAAAGCTTTCACAAGTTCGAGCAAGAATTGCTAAGGATCATCCCGTCGAGCAAATCTACAATGATATCCAAACCGGGAGAATCACTCGCTCTAAAACTCGTTTAGCTAACTTTTGTGAATATTACTCATTCATCTCTAGCATTGAACCTATGAAGGTTGAAGAAGCATTGGAGGAGCCGGATTGGATAAACGCTATGCATGAAGAGCTACACGAATTTTAGAGAAATCAAGTGTGGACATTAGTCGAGAAACCCGACAACAACCACAACATCATTGGTACCAAATGGGTGTTTCGCAAGAAGCAAGATGAAGATGGACAAGTGGTTCACAACAAAGCACGTCTCGTCGCCCAAGGCTACACACAAGTTGAAGGTATGGACTATGGTGAGACATATGCTCCCGTTGCTAGACTTGAGTCCATTCGCATCTTACTTGCTTATGCTAATCACCATAATATCACCTTGTACCAAATGGACATTAAGAGTGCTTTTCTAAATGGCAAAATCGAAGAGGAAGTTTATGTTAAGCAACCTCCCGGCTTCGTCAATCCTAAGAAACCTAATCATGTTTACAAACTTCACAAAGCCCTTTATGGTCTTAAACAAGCTCCTAGAGCATGGTATAAATTCTTGACCAAGTTCCTTATTGAAAAAGGCTTTGAAATTGGTAAAATTGATTCTACTCTTTTTACTAAAAGGGTTAACGGAGAACTATTTGTGTGCCAAATTTACGTTGATGATATCATATTTGGTTCAACTAACGCTCATTTTAGTGATAAGTTTGGAAAGGTAAGGTCGGAGAAGTTTGAGATGTCTATGATGAGTGAACTCAAATTCTTTCTTAGTTTGCATATCAAGCAAACTACGGAAGGTACCTTTGTCTCTCAAATGAAGTACACCAATGACTTATTCAAGAAGTTCAATATGCAAGAATGCAAAGGTATGACTACACCCATGCCTACTAGTGGACATCTTGATTTGACAAAAGATGGTGAACCGGTTGATCAAAAGGTTTATCGCTCTATGATTGGTTCATTGTTATATCTATGTGCTTCTCGTCCCGATACTATGCTAAGTGCGTGCATGTGTGCACAATATCAAGCTGCTCCTAAAGAATGTCATCTTAAGGCTATGAAAAGGATAGTGAGATACCTAATCCATACACCAAATTTTGGCATTTGGTATCCTAAGAGGTCCTCTTTTGATCTTGTTGGCTACTCCGATTCGGACTATGCCGGAGACAAGGTTGATAGAAAGTCCACTTCGGGTACTTGTCAATTCCTTGGGAGATCTCTTGTGTCTTGGTTTTCCAAGAAACAAAACTCGGTATCCTTATCCACCGCCGAAGCAGAATACATTGCCGCTGGTTCATGTTGCGCTCAGTTACTTTGGATGACCCAAACTCTTAAAGATTATGGGATATATGTGAAACATGTTCCATTGCTATGTGACAATTAAAGTTCTATTAAGATTGCTCACAATCCCGTGCAACATTCTCGAACTAAGCATATTGAAGTTCGTCATCATTTCATTCGAGATCATGTTGCAAAATGGGACATTAACATTAAGCATGTTCGCACCGATAAGCAATTGGCGGATATATTCACTAAACCACTTGATGAGAAAGTGTTTTGCAGGTTGAGAGGTGAATTGAACATCATTGATGCTTCAAACTTGGAGTAGGAACTCCATTTGATACATGCGGGGCATGAGCCTATGACTAATCCTCGATATTTCTCTTATGATGCTATTCATATGTCTTGGATATATTTGTACCTTGCATGTTATCTAACCCGTGTAGGTACTTGGTTGAATCTATATATATGAGATTGCAACTCACTCACATCTTGAGCAATTTCTACATCACCAAGTCTCTACACAATGGTGGTTGAAGACAAGGAAGCATGAAACCATTCAAACATATCCTTTGGCAAATTCCATGTTGAGTCTCATGACTGTCATTTTGGATACACAAGTGCTCTTCCTTGCAAAGCTAACCCATGTAGGTAGATGAAATCAAACTCCAAGTGGTGCTCCCAACCCTTGATGAACTACATCAACCTTGAGCAACCCACACAAGTTCAACTACATGAACAAGATCAACACCACCACCCAAGGTATGTTATTCCATCTTAGAGAAGCTTTACTCCAAGTCATGAGTCAAAGCAACTCGACAAGATGTGAATACATCAAAAGGCTTAAACGAAAAATGGTAACCCCATTTTGAGCTTAAATGATGAGTATGATCTATGATCAAGTGCTCTCACTTGACTCCTAAGTCAATATACTCTAACATATGTGACTTTGTCACCGACCATTTCTAGATGAAGTTCTCTAGTGTTTCTCCGTGCTTTTGCATTTGCATATTTGTTTCCCCTTTCAAAAAAAACTTCATAACTTTTAGTTTCTTTTCTTTCCTTTTTGTTCTGTATTTTCTGCATCCAATTCATTGCAAATCTTTCAGTTAATTCCTTGCATATCCTTGTGAGATCTTACTTGTCTAGTGAGCTGAGGTGACAAGTGGTTTCACTCTGATGAACTCGGTCACACCGGTTTGTTCTCTTCGGCCCAACCGAAATCCTTCGGTGCAACCGAAGCACACAACTCGGAGTCACCGATTTCATCACAGGAAAACCAACTTGCCACTTATTCCTGATTTCTGTTTGCTCCAGCTCCACTCAATGATTCTTGTCCTCTGCCAGCATCATATTAGACATGCTGCTTTGCTCTGTGACTCAAGGACCAACCCATTTGTATCACATGTCCAGGAGAGCCCTTCTTGGAAATTGATGTCAAAGGGGGAGAGAGATCACATCAAAGCTTAATCCTTCCTATAGGGGGAGAAAGAGAGGGTACTCAGGGGGAGAGAGTTTCTCAACTAGGAGAAAGTAATATCATAGAAGACCCCAGATGCTTGGTGTTCAAGAGGAGAGATGTCACATGTCTTTAAGAGGGGAAAGACATGTTTGGTTGCTTGCTTTAGCTCAAGCTCTGTTGTTTCTTTTTTGTTGCTCTGATTTTCCGTTCCCTATCTTCTCCCAATATCCCTTGCAGATTCAGGGGGAGCAAGACATCTAAGGGAAGGAAATCTCTGATTTTATTGCATATCTTTACCTTTGGGGGCATGTCTATATCCAATGTGGTACTTAGTACTCACTCTACATGTCATCCCAGTCTTGGTTCTCTTGTGGTTTCTCTTGTTTGCTCTGGTCAGTAGGTGTATCTGTGTTATTTAACCTTGTTTGCGCAGGTTCATCCCATCCTAAGCCAACTCAAGACCACAAGGTAAGTATATGCATCACAGTCATGTGAATGAGAAGTTCTTGCTGATGTACATACTGTTTGCAAGAAGGAGTCATGAGCATGAAGGTACATTTCTCACATTCACATCATTTGCTCTGATGCATATAGCCAAGATACATGTAACACATTGCTTACTTTGTCATGTTTACGCATTCACATGCTCCTATATTCAATATTCACACGATTGCATACATGTAGGGGGAGCCTATCCATGTTGCATGTCTTTCCAAAGCTTTACTTGCTATTCTCTATATCTTTATCTAAAGCTTTGATGTATGTTGTCATCAATTACCAAAAAGGGGGAGATTAAAAGCGCAGGTGCTCCCTGGGTGGTTTTGGTAATTAATGTCAACATATCTCTTGTTGGACTAACACTTTTACCTAGTATGTTTCAGATAAGTTCAACAATGCAGTGGCATGGACTAGAGGATATGGAACCCCTTCAAGATGCTAAGGACAAAGGATTGGCTCAAGCTTCAAGATCAAGAATCTACATTTTCTATTTTAGTGATCCAAGATCACATTGAGTCTATAGGAAAAGCCAATACTATCAAGATGGGATGAGGTGTTGCTTAATGGCTTGCTTGCTCAAAGTGCTTAGTGATATGCTCCAAAACCCTCAACTACCTTCCCACATCCACATATGACCTAAACCAAAAGTCAAACTTGGCCCCACCGATTCTTTCTATCCGGCGCCACTGAGTTTCAAATGTCATAGCCACTACCACAAACCCTAGCAATTCGGTTTCACTGATAGGGATCTCGGTCTCACCGAGATGGGATTGTAATCTCTCTGTTTCCCTTCGTAACGTTTCGGTCTTACCGAGATGAGCGATCGGTCCCACCGAGATTGCAATGTAAACTCTCTGTTTCCCTTTTGTAACATTTCGGTCTCACCGAGATGAGCGAATCGGTCCCACCGAGTTTACTTGACCAACTCTCTGGTTAGCTTATTACCAAAATCGGTCCCACCAAGTTTGTGTAATCGGTCACACCGAGATTATGTTATGCCCTAACCCTAACCATATCGGTCCTACCGAGTTGCATCTCAGTCCCACCGAAAACCCTAACGGTCACTAGGTTTACTAAATCGGTTCGACCGAGTTTTTCCCTCAGTCTCACCGAGATTGGTAAATTTAGTGTAACGGTTAGATTTTGTGTGGAGGCTATATATACCCCTCCACCCACTCTTCATTCGTGGAGAGGGCCATCAGAACATACCTACACTTCCAATACACATTTTCTGAGAGAGAACCACCTACACTTGTGTTGAGGTCAAGATATTCCATTCCAACCATATGAATCTTGATCTCTAGCCTTCCCAAGTTGCTTTCCACTCAAATCTTCTTTCCACCAAATCCAAATCCTGTGAGATAGAGTTGAGTGTTGGGGAGACTATCATTTGAAGCACAAGAGCAAGGAGTTCATCATCAACACACCATTTGTTACTTCTTGGAGAGTGGTGTCTCCTAGATTGGCTAGGTGTCACTTGGGAGCCTCCAACAAGATTGTGGAGTTGAACCAAGGAGTTTGTAAGGGCAAGGAGATCGCCTACTTCGTGAAGATCTACCGCTAGTGAGGCAGGTCCTTCGTGGGCGACGGCCGTGA
The DNA here is from genome assembly GCF_003073215.2 of Triticum urartu. Classification (NCBI taxonomy): domain Eukaryota; kingdom Viridiplantae; phylum Streptophyta; class Magnoliopsida; order Poales; family Poaceae; genus Triticum; species Triticum urartu. Next base: position 253,128,853 of record NC_053024.1, read on the forward strand.
TGGAATAGACAAGGTTGCTTCTTCGTGGACCCTTCGTGGGTGGAGCCCTCCGTGTACTCGCGCAACTGTTACCCTCCGTGGGTTGAAGTCTCCATCAACGTGGATGTACGATAGCACCACCTATCGGAACCACGACAAAAACCTCCGTGTCTCCAATTGCGTTTGAATACTCCAAACCCTTCTCTTTACATTCTTGCAAGTTGCATGCTTTACTTCCCGCTGCTCATATACTCATTGCATGCTTGCTTGATATGTATTGTGTTTGTTAAACTTGTTCTTAAACTCCACTTAAACTTAAGAATATTAAAAAATGCAACTTTTGTCAATTAGTGTCTAATCACCCCCCCTCTAGACACCTCTTCTCGATCCTTTCACCATGGAAGACTCCGGCATATGGAGGAACCAGGCGCGCGGCATTCCAGTCAGGGCCATTGGGAGCCATTTGGCCATGACCTTATCGTCCCCCCCGGCCTCCAGGACGGCCTCCTCTATGCCAGCAAGAAAGCTGCCGGATCCGCCGCACCATCGTAACGGGGTGGCATCTCCGGCTTGAACTTGAGCGGCCACTGCACCCGCTGCAAGGTGAGGGTGAAGGCCCGGAGCCCGGCGGTGTTGCGGGGGGCGCCCGCCGATCCAGTCGGAGAAGAGGCGGCGTCCATGAGAGTCAGTCAAAGAGGCGAGGCTGTCAGGGGGGCAAAGCTTCGACTCACCCCCTACCTGGCGTGCCAAATGTTGGATTTCGGGTTCCGACAAAACCCTTGAGGTTCGAACACTGGGGTGCGCACAAAATCTCTCCCCCTCTCTAGCTCGCACACTCTACGATCTCACGGCCTAGCTCGACGGACTCAAAGAACGAGAGACACAAGATTTATACCGGTTCAGGCCACCGTTGTGGTGTAATACCCTACTCCAGTGTGGTGTGGTGGATTGCCTCTTGGGCTGAGGATGAACAGTTACAAGGGAAGAACAGCCTCCCGAGGAGAGGTGTTCTTGTGCTTGGTGAACTTGTCTGGTGGCCTTGGTGGAATGGATCCAGTCCAAGATGGGATCCCCTTCTGTGGTGGTGGCTAGTCCTATTTATAGAGGCCCTGGTCCTCTTCCCAAATATTGAGCAGGAAGGGATCCCACAATGACCAAATTCAAAGGGAGACAACTAGTACAAGCTATCTTGACAAAAGTAGTCTTCGCCTGCCAAAGGCTCTGGTGGTGACGCCGTCTTGGGCTCCACGGTGACCTCCGTCCTGCCGTCCTGTTGGTCTTGGTTCTTCTTGTACCGATATGGAAACCTTTGCTTGATGCCTCGGGACTCCTCCTCTGCGCTTGCCCCTTTAGCACCAAAGAGGAAATGAGGAAACTGCACGCGCTGGCGCCCGCCCGGCACCCGCCTCGCTCCAGGAGTCATGGCTTGCATCACAGAAACCTCACAAGGTACCCCTCGCCTTGATCACCTTGCCCCTTGTGAGTCAGCCTGGTGAGGCCGCCCCTGAGGAGGTCTTGCGTCGTCCGCCTCACAAGGCTTGGCCCCTCGCGAAGGTCTTGAGTGTTTGTCGGTGAAGATGGGTCGTACAGGCCGCTGGTGGAGCCACGCTGTGGGCCACAGGCAGGCAAGTCTGGGGACCCCCATTCCCAGAACGTCGACAGTTTGCCTGCATTACCCAACTTTGATAAACCATTTGAGATACATTGCGATGCTAGTGGTTCTGGCATAGGAGGTGTGTTGATGCAAGAGAAGTGCCCCATAGCCTACTTTAGTGAAAAACTTTCTGGAGCGCAACTTAACTACCCCATCTATGACAAAGAGTTATATGCTTTAGTGAGAGTCTTGCATGTTTGGGAGCATTATCTCTGCCCTCATGAGTTCATTCTTCACATGGATCATGAAAAACTTAAGTATCTTAAGGGTCAAACTAAGTTGAACAAGTGTCATGCTAAGTGGAGTGAATTCATTGAGTCTTTTCCTTCTGCCATCAAGTATATCAAAGGCAAATAGAATGTTGTGGTAGATGCGCTTTCCCGTAGATGCATGCTTGTGAACCAACTTGAATTGAATGTCATTGGCTTTGAGCACATAAAAGACATATATGTTCATGATCCTACTTTGGCTATCCCTTATACCAAATGTTTGTCGCATGCGTCTTGGGAACGCTATTACATCAAGGATGATTATCTTATGAGAGCTAACAAACTATGTATCCCCGAGTCTTCTCTACGTTTATTACTTTTGCAAGAGGCTCATGGAGGACTTTCGGGCCACTTTGGATGCGACAAGACCTTCACTACGCTCTCCAAGAACTACTTTTGGCCCAAGATGTTCCGCGACGTCCCCCGCTACACCAATCGATGCTCTACATGCCACAAAGCTAAGTCTAAAGCTCAATCCCGTGGTCTCTATATGCCGCTTCCTATTCCATATCACCCATGGGAAGATATTAGTATGGACTTTGTGCTTGGTTTGCCTAGAACTCGAAATGGCAAAGATTCTGTTTTTGTTGTTGTGGACCGTTTCTCTAAGATGGCACATTTTATCCCATGCAACAAGATTGACAATGCTTCACATGTTGCAAATCTCTTTTGTAGGGAAATCTCGTGTCTACATGGAGTGCCAAAGACGATTGTTTCGGACCGCGACGTCAAGTTCCTAAGCTACTTTTGGAAGACGCTATGCGCCAAGCTCGGAATCAAGCTCTTGTTCTCTTCGGCATACCATCCACAAACCGACGGCCAAACAGAGGTCACGAACTGAACGCTATCTATTCTCCTATGCATGTTGGTCAAGATGAACATCAAGGAGAGGGAGGAGTGTCTACCCATCGCCGAGTACGCCTACAACCACGCAAGACATTTGACTACCGGCAAGTCCCCCTTCGAGGTCGTCTACGGTTTCAATCTATTGTCCCCGTTGGACATTCTACCTCTACCACTACAAGAGCGCATCAACATGGACGCGAGTGCACGAGTGAACTATCGCAAGAAGGTGCATGAAGATACAAGGCACACCACGCCTCGCGACCAAGATCAACACTAACAAGAACCCCATGATATTCAACACCGGAGATCTTGTGTGGCTACAGCTTCGCAAGGACCACTTCCCCAACAAACGCAAGTCCAAGCTTCTACCTCAAGCTGATGGACCCTTCAAGGTGCTAGAATGATACAAGAACAACGCCTACAAGATCGACATCCCACGCGACAAGTACTCCATAAGCGACATATTCAAGGTCAAGGATCGCTCTCCCTACCATGGTGATGAGGTTTTTGATCCAAGGTCAGATCTTTCCCAAGGGGGGAGATGATGCGGAGCATCCTACAGCCATCCCCATGGACCTACCTTCGTCTCCCAAGACACCACATGGACCGATGACACGAGCTCGTGCAACGACTATCAAGAACGAGGTTAAATCTCTCCTTGTTGAACTCCCCTTTCACCCATTTGAGACATGGCTACTACCTCAAACGATGATGCTTTGTGTGCTTAGGTACCAAGGAATCAACCAAGGAGAAGGAATGGTGCAAGATGTGCACCAAGAGCATGGAGAGGGATTTTCCGAGCGCAAAGATAGAGGTACAACCGCCCAACTACCGGTAGACTGGTACAACCGCCCAACTACCGGTCTAGCTTATGTGATCGAGCGGTGCAAGGCCGGTACCACCCGGTTTGTCCCCCTAACAACAGTAAGACCGGTACAACTGGTCCAACCTCCGGTACAACTGCTAATCACGCCTGGGAACACCTCCATGAACCAGTACAAGTGCTCCCAGAGGTACAACCGCCCCCATGACCGGTACTACCGCCCTACCTGCACACTACTACAATTCTTTGGCACGACACACGAAGCAATCTGGGAGGTGCTCCTCAAGACTCAAAAGTCGTGACCACAGACATCCAAAGACATCGGCCTTGACTGCAATAATCCGGCTTCCTCGGTAAGTGCCATATGTCCGAACACAACTCAGTACCACAATCAAAAAAGGGTTGTAGTGAGACTTTCGTCTTATAACAGGGCTAGACAAAGAAGGCAGAGTGGATCAGGTGTCTGGCTCCAGTCCCCCAAAACCCAGCTGATCATTTGTTAATGAAGATGCTTGTTCCGGCGCCCTATTAGGCGCCGGAGAAAAAGGCCAATAAAAAGAGCAAGGAGGCCAAAGGGGGCCTCCGCCGAAAGGGTACTTCGGATGCAGTGTCTGGATAGACTGAAACTCACTCCTCCCATGAGGAAGATGAAGATGAAGAGGAGGAGGAGGAAGCAGAGAACAATTCTCCCCTAAAGGGAGAAGGAAGAAAAGGGCGGCCTCTATAGATCCAGAAGCGGAGGCGCCCAAGAGGGGGAAGATATCCCCCCGGATGGCTCAGATTCGGATGCTGACACCATCCCCAAGTGGCGCCCTAGGCCGAAGCCCCTTGCTGCATCGTAAGTATATGAGGGTGCCTTTCATACGCCCAATCTTTATGATTGTGATTTAACGCGTTATATGGTGTAGTCCGGCCCGCGATTTCCCCCAACAATCATTAGAGGGGAATTCTTTGGACCCGAAGATCATGGAGAGTGAGTCTCCCTCGCGAGCCTCCCTGCCTATCACCACGGACGACACTGAAGTGTTGTCCCAAAGGGCCTCTTCGAGCCATGGGGTGGTATGAGAGGCCGCCAAAGAGGCACCGGAGGGTAACACCTTGGCCGTCAAAAATACGGGGGAAGCAATCCCCACGGATATTGACGGCAGGGGCCAGTCCAGCTCCCAGCCGAACACTATTCCGGAAACCCAAGTGGCTCCGGAATCGAATAAGCGACCCCCGCAAGGGAGGGGGAGTGCCAACTTCCGCGGCAACCTCTCCTAATTCTAAGGAGCCGAACACACTGATGGAGGCACTTCAATGTGCTTCCGTCGTGGAGGAGCACCGCACCCTGATGGGTGTGGTGATTGAAAAGGTTCAGTCCGCCAAGAGCGGGCTGAACGAGGCCATCACTAGCCTGCTAACAGGCTTTGAGGTATGCGATGTAATATTCCTGACCGCTTTTCATATGAAAAAGATGCTTGTGTATAGATAGTAGCTCCTGAGACTCTGGTCATTTTTTGAAAAAGGGTGAACAGAGGATCGATAATATTCACAGGAGATAATGTACTTTTATATGTTGAGACACAGGTTTCACTGTTAGCGGCAACCGCCCAGGCCGCCGAGGTATCTGAGCTCAAGCGTAAGCTGGGGCTGGCTGATGAGGATCTCGTCCGTATCAACAAGAAATTTGATGAAGCCCAATGTATGTTTCAGAATATTTCGTTCATGCCTGTATTAATATGTAGATCTTCAGTCAAAGCTCATGCGCTGCTATGTGTATGATTTTAGGCAGTGCTATTGCGGTCGAGGCCCTTAGGGGTGAGCTTGCCCAGGCCAAGGAGAAGGCGAGGGTGAACAAAGCAGCCACTGTTAAAGCGGTGAGGACCTGAAGTCTGAGCAGGTCGTCCGCTGCCAATACGAGGAGCGGGTGACCGAAGTGGAACAGGCGCTCAAGGACGCCGCCAACAAGTGTGAGTCCCTAGAGGAGAAGAATAAAGCCCAGGAGACCGACCTTGCCAGGGCCCTTAAAGAGGATGAGGAAGCGTGGGCCGAATCTCGAGCGGTGCGTGAAGAGATCAAGCAGGCCAGACAAATAGCGGCTGGTAAGCCTTTTCTTTTACAGAGTAAATTCGGCAATCAGAAGTATGTCTTTCTCACTTGACTGTGGATTGCTCCAGATGCCTTTTTGGATCTTCCAAAGAGTGCCGCTGATGCTACGCAATTCGTCTGGGCCTAGGAGGGGCACACGACGAAGAAGCTATTATGGTCATAGTTCGCGGCGCAGGAGCGCCCAGCGCTGTTGAATGACCAGATGGCCTAGTGGACGGAGCTGCATAGGATGTCCGGATTGGCCATGAGGAAAGTCATAGTCCAGCTGTGGCCAACCGAACCCGTCCACATGAGCTATTTTGGCCTGGTGTAGTGACTTGTTGATGCGCTGCCCCGTATTGATGCGATCAAGCGGTCGCCGTGTATAGAAGGTGCGCGGCTGGCCTTTGCCCGTGTCAAGATGCACTGGGCAAAAATGAAGGCCACCGTCGTGGCGGTTGAGGGTCCTCCCGGAGGCAAGGGCGAGCGCTATTTTGAAGACGTTCTGGAGGGTGACCGCTTGATAGAGGGCCAATGCTCAAAGGACATCATATTCGAGTAAATGTATCTTGGCTGCCCAGACAATGTATTATAAACCAATATTGTGTAATATATTTATGTTGTTTATCTTGAAGTGTTGTTCCTCCCGTGCGGCCTTTTTATCCCTGAGAGTTTGCCAGTCGTCGGCTTCATCCCCCACGTAGATACTACGGGGGTGTTCGGGGGGAGCACATAACCACACTTGACCCAACGTCTTGGTCCATTAAGGAGGTGTTAGTGTGGCGAACCGGGCAATCGGACTATGCGGCTTTATTACTCTCACTTAGCCATAGAAGTTTGACAATGGGACTATGAGATAGCCCCTGGTGCGCGTGCGGCTATCCGAACTTGGATGCCTTAAGCATGTGACTGGAAAGAGCCAGTCCATCATGTAATACGGAAGAAATCACTAGAGATTTAGTAGGTCGCCGAATTGCTGACCAGCTCTCGCCGCATCATGACAGCCTTTCGGCTTTCTCTACTGAGGTGTTTGACCGGATGAACCAGAAACACAATCGTAGCAGTTCTCCCTTTACTATGTTAGCTAAACAAGCGGAATGTAAGGTGGTAATCATAGGAGCCGGGCAACCCAACTATTGACCAAAGACATGATTCGGAGCTGATGCATATAGTGCCATATTCGGGATGCCGAAGCATACTGTAAAAGTGTTCGGACTTATTTTGTTTGAAAAATATACATGGCCGGATAAAGCCCTGGCGATTTGAATCGTGTCGAGGTATACACAACAATCTAACGTAAAGAGGGAATACGAATTAGGAAATAAGCCAATACCAAACAGGGTTGGGCGAAACTGTTTCCATTATAGTCTGATTGGTACGTCAAAACATATTTTTACAGAGGATGCGATAAGCATCTAGGCTATTTTACATGCCGGGCACAAGGGAAAGCAGTATACATGTCCTAAAAAGGGAAAGATGATCTTGACGATCCTTTGGATACTCTGCTGCACGTCTGCGCTGCTTGTCACCTTGGTGTATGATCCTTTTAGAGGATAAACGATTGAGCATAGATAAGGGGCCTGGAAGAAGGGCCCTTGGTATCATGGAAAAGTGATGTGGGTTGTAAAGAACCTAAAAAATAAAAATAAGAAGAAGAAAAGGAAGAATATGAGGGTCTGGATAGCGTCGAACCGCATTGTGGGCCACATTTTTAGTAGGCCTCCACCCTAGCCCATGGTATCTTTAGTGCATACTTATGTACGCGCGGTACATATGCCGCTATCAGGTTGGGGTTTTGACGGAGGCTGAATTGCTATTCCAGCTCTGGACGAGCCAGACTTCCATTCTGCAGGGAACATCTTCTGATGGCGGGGAAGGGGCAGTAGTGGCGGAGGAGGAGGTAGTGGATCGTCAGCGTCATCCTCTGAGTCATCACTACAAAAAACCACTTCCGTGATGATACGTGTTTGTCACAGTAGGTCACGTTTTCTGTCATGCATGTACATCCATGCCGATTTTATTACAGAATCAAGATATTCATACATGTGCTATCATAGAAGTGTTCCATGACAATACCAAAATTATCATCACAGAAGTGTTCACTTCCATGACGATAAATGGCGAGTCATGGAAGTGCTTTCATCAAGGGTAACCGACACATGGCATCCATCGTAATGGGTAGCCGTTAAGCTATCAGGTTCTGGTTTGGATCTGATAACCTGTTAACAGCCCGTACCAATGGGGATTTTCCACGTGTAAAATTATCAATGGCCAGAGGAACCACGTGTCGGCTCAGCGTTGGGACAGATGTCATCCACTCATTGGACAGGAGGCGCCTATGATACGTCGACACGTGGCATGCCCCAACAGAGGCCCATTCAGGTGAAAAGGGTCAGCTGCTTGACTTGGTCAAAAGGTAGCGGGTCGGCCCACGGAAAGCCTGTTAACGGCTTGTTCGCATATAGCCCATTTACAGCCCGCTAACTCATGGCCCGTTATGGCCTATCCAAATTGGGCCCAGTACCGCATGTGGGCTGTTCAATTTGATTCCAGCCCATTGTAACGTCTGTCGCATGTATGGCCCATGACATCCTTCGGCCCATACGAGGCCCTTTGTAACTCTGGGCCCATTAGAGTGCCCGTGGTGAAACTGGCCCATAATGAACATTGTATCGCTTTATACCCATTAACGGCCCATTATTCCATTGGGCCGTTTCCAGCTTGTGTTAACTTTCGGCCTTCTAAGGGCCCATTTATTCTTGGGCTCATTTCCAGCCTTAGGTTACTTACGGTCCGTTACTGGCCTGTTCCGGTTGTGGGCCAAGTTCAGCCGTGGTTATAGTCAGCTCATTTGTGGCCCATTAACCCATTGGGCTATTTTCATAGTGTCATCAAATACGACCCATTAATGACCTGTGATGCATGTCGATAGAATTAAGCTCGTTATGCATTCCAGCCTATTAACGGCCCGGTATGGTTGGGCCATAAACACATGATTTCCACTCTAGCCCATTTATGGCCCATTTTGCGGACCGTTATTTGTCCATGAATAGTATGACCCATGTTTGGCCAATCGATCATACGGCCCGTAGAAGGCCCATGGATCCTACGGTCTATAGGAGGCCCATGGTCACAATAGCAGGTAGCAGGACCATGGTTACAATGGTCTGTATGTTGCCCATGGTTATTGTGGCCTAGTTATAAAAAATTAGGTTATTGTGGCCACTAGAAAAACATGGAAAAAGAACTACAGTGACTACAAGCAAACAACTAAACAAGACAATAAGGAAATAAATAAAAAAGCAACTAACTCTATGCTATTACAGGTATTACACATATTACATCCACTGGGCATCAAACACCACCAGTGCAAATGTAGGTAACAAAGCAGCATATTACATACACTGGCCGTCTAAATTGGCCACCAGTGCAAATAAACGCGGCAGCAAAACAAGTTCATAACTGAAACAACTTCACAAGAGCCCAAGAAACATTATCTGGGTATCCACCATATTGGCAATAAGCTTAGCAAGCTTATTATCTTTCTCTTGTTTGGCGCTAAAATCCTCTAACGCTTGCTATTGCACCAGAAAGTATGAATCTGAATTCTCTAGGGACTTCCATAGTCCTTCTTCTTCTTGTCGCATCACGGCTGATCGATGTCTTTCAGCTTGTAGTTGAGACTCAAGAAACCAAATTGATTCAGACAGTGAGTTTGAAGAGCTTGTGCCAGCAGTAGTGGCCATGTCTTCAAGATAGTTTTCCTTAGCTGTTTTATCTTCTTTGTTGGATACCAACAAGGATGTCTCACTATCCTGAACCTTATCTGCATTACTTCCTTTACCCTTGCTTAATAAGGTACTCTTCCCCAATATTCTGTCAACATTCTAAAAGAAGAAACAAGCGAACACATAACATGTTTAGCATATAGTATATGAAAATCATTTCAGTAGTAAGGTGGAAAAGATTAAACTACCAAGTCTTCTATTGCCAAGTAGTACATAATAAAAGCATCAAACAAACATATATCTATGTCCTATGGTCACTGCCTTGTCTTGCCAAATCAAAATAGAGACACGGTTCTAATCATATCAGTTCAAGACAAAGCAACATTGAAAGAATACAAGTGTGGGAAACTACACGACACAACATGATTTTAGATGGGTACCACGGGTATACATGTACAACAACACTATTGGCTCCATTGTGATGCTAGTAACGTGGATGATATGAGAAGTCAACTATCTACAGAATTGAAAGTGAAATCAATAGAGCAAATTAGAAGATCAAAACTGTTAAAGAAACATGCTTAAACATACCTGTTGTGCCATTGGAATTTTGATTGGATCCTTCAATTTAAAGATAAGTTTGTATGAGTAAATATAGTTATACAAGAGCAAAGCAGTATGCACCATGGCAACGTAATCTTAAATGAGAACAGTTGTTCTTCAGGTTTAAGCACTTGTTCTACACGAACAAAGTACAGTAAGATGCAGGCATATAGTGCGTAAAAATAAAAAATGAGCTCATACACCTTACCACATTCTTGGTTTGGGACCAATACAGAACAAGGCGTTCCTGGTCATCGTCCCGTAAATGTGTTTCAGGAGAACGTAAAGGAATTTGATGAGTTTCTTTGCCAGTGAAGTACATTCTCTTTAGGTAATTCTGATACTGCCACCAAGCATTCTTGAAGATAGTAGAGGTATTAGCACATGTTACCTCGTCCTGAGATATTAGCACATGTTAGATTATGTGGTAGGGCCGGTTCTCGTGCATGTACAACCAGGGTGCTATCTCCACCAGGAGGTATCACTATTTTATTTGAAGACCGTGTTTTTACTTTGTTGGCTGCCATCACCTGCTCCAATTCAAATGGATGATAAACAAGAAACATAGTTGAATGCACCGACGTTGTATGAGAGACAGATGCAATAGATAGTGTGGAAAAAACAGGGCATGAAATAGTTCACATGTATATTGTTTAACTAAAAAGGATAGCATGACATAGTTTCACATATATGATGTCTATCTAAACTGGATAGCATAGCATGACATAATTCAATGATATGATGACTAACTAAACATGATGTCATGAGATAATTATATGATGTCTTTAGTAAACAGGTTCACATGACATAATTCACATACATGTTATCTAAGTAATCAGGATCACATGATATAATTCACACATGTGATTTATATACTAAGAAGGCATTCACATATATGATGTCTGAGCTAAGAACATGGTGTTGAATATTGTGCATATGATGTCTAAACTATGCAATGCAAGACACCATATGCATGATATGAGCAGTATAACCATGCCAAGTTAGAGCATACACCTCGGTGGGGGAATAGGACTGGTCATCTATCTCTGAATCCATCTCTGAGGAGCTATCGGGACCCAGCAAGAGATCTGCTTCGATAGGTAGCACTGTCTACTCTGAAGACCTTGTTTTCACTCCAAAATTTTCCATCACCCCTCAAATGGCTTATTCACAGGAAGAGTAGTTGAATGTACAAACATTGTCGACAAATGGAAATGTAATGAAGAAAATGATTGGCAAGATATCATTTAAATATATGGTGCTTGGTTAAACGGGATGGCATTGCATATTTCACATATATTATGACTAGCTAAAAGAGATGAGATTGCATATTTCACATATATGATATAGAAACTAAATAGGTGGCTTTACAGAACATGTCTAAACTAAGCAGATGACATATATGATGTCGACAGTAAGCACTGCAAGGAAAAATATGCATGATATGACCAACATCATCATGCCAAGTTAGAGCAAACACCTTAGGGGGTAAATAGGAGTGGCCAGCTCTGTGTGAATCTGCCTCAGAACAGGTATCTTCCTATGGATTACAATCTGGAGGGGGGGAGGGTTTGCCATTGCACTCACCATGGAGCGATGTCTACATGACATTGTATTGTCGCGCAAAACTCTTCCCTTTTTCTTTACATGTTTAGCATGATTGTGTACAATATCTGACATGCATACGGAAAAAATATAGTGAGATTATGTAAGGAGGGCATGCAAAAATCTAGAGTGATGGTAACAACCAGTGGGTAGCTCCAAAAATAATGATAGCTTTAATTTAATAAAAAAACAGATGATAATTGCTTTACTGTTTGTTTCGCACCCAAGATGAACAACATAGGAATATCCTAGGTGAACCAGATAATAGACAGAGATACTATTCATTGCTGCCTCGATATGCCCCACAAGCATTTTAAAACTCAAGTTTGAACATTAATTTGGACCTGACTTGGAGTCTAAGAGGTGAACAGAATGATAAAGTAGCAGGTAATATTAAGAAATGCATAACATAAGCAGAAACAAAAGAGTGCGACCTCTCTTGTGGACCCGTGTACTCCTCAGGTTCATCTACTGAGTCGATGATGGTGATGCAGTTGCGTTGGGTGCCGGCGGCAGGGAAGGAGATTTGAGGCGGCGAAAGATGGCCAGGAGTCGTGATGTCTGGTATGGTGGCTGGTTCTGTCGATGGAGCAGTTCAGGTGAGGTTGACAACGTGCGGCAGGAGCAGGACAAACCACACAAAGTTTTCTTCGACACCTATCTGTAACTGAAGTAATTCTGTAAGGCCTCCTTTGGCTTGTAGGATTCTAAAAACGCAGGGATAGGAAAAACACCAGAATAGGATAGGAATGCATGTGGGAAATGGAGCATTTGTAAACACAGGATTTCTGTCAACTTGGGTGTTTGGTTAACAGGAATTGGAAGAGCAGAGGAATGCAAACAAACATGGCCAAATTAAAGTGAAACCATATGGAAAGTGTGTATAGTTAGAATGTTATTCTACCACTAATGCACTTAGTCTTGTTTTCATGCATAGGATTTTGAAAAGTAGGTCCAGGTGGATGTTTTACTCCATTCCTTTCAATGAAATGCATGAATAATTGAATAGTAGAGTACCATAGGAAAAATTTCCTATTGCTATGTTTTTCCTTCATGTTTTCCTTTGAACCAAAATAGCCCTAATAGATCGACATGAATGTAGAGTAATAAGTGATGCAACAAGTGTACAACCTCTTTGGCATAGCCGTGTCGACCTTAGCATCATTGGATTGATCGCTGAAGAAGTTGCCGCAGAGGTGGCTATTGGAGGTGTGGAGGAAGATTTGAGGCATCTATAGACGGCATCCAGGGTACTGCTCTGTTGTGATGGATGGTTCCATCATTGGAGCAGCTCTGGCGAGCCGTAAGACGTCAAGGCTGAAGCAGTACAAGACATACATCATTAGTCTCAAGTGAGATTCTAATAGCATATCGAATAGATGATGTAAAATACATTACCAAAAAGTGATAGATGTAAAATTTACATCACCAACTCCTGACTACAATGGATGAAGTAAAAACTGTTGACTCTGAACTTAACTGTCGAAACTGAAATTTACTTTGGAAGCTGAATGTTACTGTCAAAACTGAACGCACTGGTAGCGGAGAGGCACTTTACATGTAGTTTCGGCCGCTCGAGCACTAGTAGTAGAGAAACAGTGATCTAAATCAGCAGGCGATCTACAGGGAACACAGTAGCAGATAGTAGCTGCAGCATCAGCGCCTGGAGGAACAACACAAACTAGAGCCCGAGCAGCAACTCGTGTAGCTGCAGTAGCCCGTGTACCAGCATCGGCAGCGCGAGCGAGAGCAAGAGCAGAGCAGCAGCACGAGCGAGGGGAAGAGAAGAGCAGCAGCGCGACCGAGCGATAAACGGAGCAACAGTAGCAACACGAGCAAGAGTCGGAGCAGCAGCAGCGCGAGAGAGAGCCGGAGGAGCAGTAGCAGATCTGGTTGGTATGGATGCTGCCACTGAGGGAGCCTCACACTAGGGGAGAGTCGTCGTGGATATGTCATTGGCGCACCGGCTTTGAGGTAGCCACGCCATGGGGGTGCAGGATCGAGCACTGTTGGCGCCGGGAGGTCAAGTTAAGGACAAGATGCGATGTGATGAGTGTACAAACTCTTTGGTGGCGCCGAGTAGGCCTCGACTTTGCCGAAGGAGTCGGTGAGGATGTTGCGGTTCCGGTGGAGCAGGTTAAGGCGGCGGTGTGGGGATGGATCAGCCACGATAGACGAGGCAATCGTCAGAGCAACTCCTTGGAGGTGCAAGACGGGGCGGATGAACCGGTGAGACGATGAGATCGATGAAGTATCCTCATCCGGGGAGGTGTACGAGGGACGTCGAGCTATTGCGGTGGATGACATCGTCGGGGAAGAGGCTCTGGTTGGGCAGTGGTGGGGTGGCAGACGGAGGAGGGTGGGGTTTTGCAACTGGAGCAGAGAGGTGATGGGAGGGGGAAACCATGACTTAGAGACGCGCTTGTCCAAAATGTAGGGTGATGAGGACATGACTACCTTGGATACGACCAAAAATATTGCATATATGCATATTAGTGAGGTGATTTCCAATCCAACCATGCAATAATTTATTTATGTTATCCAAGACAAAAATACTTCATAGACTTTTCTGCCATGTGTAATTGCAGGTGTATGGGACATTTGTACAATCCACATATGAAGATAAGGGAAAAATAGAAGTTTGTGTGATGTTCAAAAAGTCCTCTCACATCACTTTTAGGCTAAGAGAACATAGAGTCCAAGTCTCTCACGTTCTGGACTTAGATTCGGACTGCACATACATACCTGACTCAAAATGGCAAGAACTCTTTCATACAGACTCCAAATTGGGTGATACTTTTTTTGTTAGAAAGTAGATTTTGTGCTATTTCCAACCCAATTGGATTCACCTTCAAATTCATCCGGAGCATTGAGTTATTGACGAAACAATCTGATGCTGCAGCAAAATCTGAGTCAAACTACAAGTCCAAAGGTGTTGCGTCACCTCCACTTAGGACGATGAGCCTTGTACGACCTAGGGTTAGTTTTAGGCTGCCTTGGGGCGTCCTCCCACCTCCTTGGCCGTCACCCCTTGCTCCTATATAAGTAGATCCATCTAGTAGATTTTTCCTTGCGATTTGTTTAGTTAAAATTTAGTCATTGCAACTTTCGGATCCCCACATTTATCAATACTTCATCTATATTCGCAATATTCAGATTGCATTAACATATTCTTGCTTGTTATTCGATTGCATGCTGGAATATACCTTCGTGGTCAGGCTGATCGTGCTTCCAGCATCGTCAGTAACCTCAGGAGATTGGCTTAGCGATTGCTAAGGCGCAACGTCGTGCACATTTGTAGTCGAATCGTCAAATTCATCTAAACCAAATCGATAGTTATCATCTTATCAAAATATCGGGCCCCTCGCCTCTATCAAGTGGTATCAGTTTTCAGGTTGCTCAGTGAGAATTTCCAGTTTTCCCTAGATTAGATTTATTTATCTTACCTATTATCCATGAAAAAGCCACACACAAAAAGTTAGATCTATTCATCCTTTGTCCAAACTAGTGCGAGCCTTTGCAATTTTCTTTTCATTGTTTGCATTATTGAATTCTCGGTTGCATCATCGTGCGAGTTGGTACTCTTATTATCTAGTTCCTTTAGAGTTTCGAGTTCTGTTCTCATTAGTCACATCGCCACTGCATCATTATCCCTTCCGCTCACCACCGTCCCATCCATCAATTTCCACCACATGCTACCCATCGTTCATTGTCATAATCATAGTTGAGGTCGTTCACATCTTCCCTTGATCCAATCTGCATTTTATCTAGTTTGTTTTGGAAAAAGGGAGAGATAAAAAAAGACAAAGAAAAAAGAGAAAAAAAGAAGAGAAAGAAAAAGAAAAAAAGTGTGAGGAAAAAATAATAAAAACAAAATTCATTTCTATCTAGAGTCAATCTCGTAGCTAAATTCGGATTGGAATCTATTTTGTGCACTATTCATTAAAACAGTCATATCTTTTCCTCATACTAAGTCCGTTTTGGCTCCGTGAGTACTCAAATAAAGCTAGCGATGAGCCGCATCTAAGTAGTTGCAGACGCAAGTTCAATATTTGACACCTCAAAATCAGCTTCTAAATAGGTCTTTTTGCGCTCTGAAGTTCACGAACACAGCTTGTTCCAGTTTTAGAATTTTTTGACTCCTCATATCAACTCGGAGTTGAGTGATTCTTTTTGCGTTGAAAGCTCGAGTCAGTGCCATTCTTGAGAAAAATTATCAGAAAATTGGCACAAACGTTTCCAGGGGAAAGTTGGAGAGGAAGTTGTTGGTATATCCTGCTTGGAAGTTGTTTCACATCATTATCTAGACTGCTATTGTGATCTTCACTTTTATCTTGCTGTCCAGAGCTACTTCATATCCTTTATTGATGCTAGTTGTGCTACGCCATGACCTCATTAGTGTTCTAGGCTCGCGTCTCTAGTCTGGTCTAGCCTAGGACCAACACCGTACCATCGTTGAGCGTTTATTCAACATTGCATCTCTGAATAGATTATTGATAATCTTTTGCTACCATATATTTAAGCCTTCCAAGATCCACATATTTCTACATCGTGTATACATACATTCCCCTAGCAATCCCTTTACTCAATCTTCAGAGTTATTTGACACCGCTGGTTGCCTGTCACCACCTGCTGCTTCGTAAGACCTTGTAAGATATTGATATTTGTTCTACCGTGAGCGCTTTACCACACATCCTAGTAGTTCATAAGACTATTATTCTTGAATTTTGTTTCTTTTTTCTACTAATCATGACAAGTTCTGGAGATAGAAGTTCTTGGACCACATATACATCTTCGCCATCACGAGAGGTGGGACAACACACACAAGCACATGGTCAGGTTATCTCTTTACCGTCATTTGAGGGTAGATTTAATCCTGCTATTTATCTGGCTTGGGAGCTTGAAGTAGAACAAGTTTTTAGTCACCATGATTTTCCAGAACTTGAGAGAGTACGAACTGCCACTGGAGCATTTACTGGTTTTGCTTCTGTTTGGTGGAGTGTGCATTGTAAGAAAAACATTGATAATCAACCCACAACTTGGAAAGATTTGAAAGCTGTAATGAGACAATAATTTTTTCCTCCTTACTATCATCGTGAATTGCTACGCAAATTGGAACAATTAAAACAAGGCAGTAACACTGTTCATGCTTACTACCAAGAGTTCAAATCTTATATGCATAATTGTGACATAGAAGAATCTAAGGATGATACAATGAATAGATTTTTTGGTGGTTTGAACCATGATATTCGCACAAGATTCCAGTATATTCTCGTTGCATTACTGGTATGTACGTTCGTGATTGTACCTTTGAGAGACAAATACAGGAGGATGCATTGGGTGACTACAACAACTACTATTCCAGTTCATGCTCACCACCACCGGTTGGTTCCTCCACCATTGCACCTACTAGAGCAGCCACACCTCAGATTCTGAGCATGACACCATCTCAAGTGTATGCTACATAATCATCGTTCGTATCTACATCAGCTACATCTTTGCGACAAGGTAACAGTAAATGTATTGACGATATAATTTCACATGAGAATGATGCATGCCTAGTTAACTTGAATACATCATGTGTTGAGTTACCTATTGAGATGAGCACACCACCTATTTTTGAGAATCGAGTTACTGTCATGAATGCGTCATGTGATCAAACATCTGAAATACCAACAATTTTGAGTGCACCCATTGAATTAACTATTGATACAAAAGAACCAATGTTTAATCATTTTAATATGACCTCTAACCTTGGTGATGATTCTGTGTCACATGACTTATTGCGTGTTTGCTTATTTAAGCATGTTGTAGCATGTCAATTTGATGCACCTAAGGTTTATTCACCAATGTTGGGATGGTTTAATGATGAACATTGTCAATCTTTTGATATGAATAAGAGCTTCACTTATATGTGCAAACTGAGTTGCAATATTTTTATGCCTTCTACTTCTTGTGATAATATTTTGGCTCTATATTTTATGAACTATGAAAGTTACTCATGTATACATGCGTCATATGTGCAAAAACTAAGGGAAGTAAAAATGGATGACATATACATATACAACATGTACACCTTGTCTCTTTTGTTAGCCACATTCCAGATTAAGAAATGCCGAGGACAGCTTTGTTTTCAGGAAGGGGAGGATGATGAGGACATTTCTACCTTGGATACGACCAAAAATATTGCATATATGCATATTCGTGAGGTAATTTCTAATGCTAACTATGCAATAATTTATTTATGTTATCCTGGACAAAAATACTTCATGGACTTCTGTGCCATGTCTAATTGCAGGTGTATGGGACATTTGTACAATCCACATATGAAGATAAGGGAAAAGAGAAGTTTATATGATGTTCAAAAAGTCGTCTCACCTCACTTTTGGGCCAAGAGAAGATAGAGTCCAAGTCTCTCACGTTCTGGACTCAGATTCAAACTACACACACATTCCTAACTCAAAACGGCAAGAACTCTTTCATATGGACTCTGAATTGGGTGATTCTTTTTTGTTGGAAATTAGATTTCATGCTCTTTCCAACCCAATTTGATTCATGTTAAAATTAGGCCAGATCATTGAGTTATTGATGAAACAATCTGACGCTGCAACAGAATCTGAGTAAAACTACAAGTCCAAAGATGTTGCACCACCTCCACTTATGCCCATTAGCCTTGTACGACCTGGGGTTAGTTTTAGGCTGTCTTGTGACGTCCTCCCAACTCCTTGGCCGCCACCCCTTGCTCCTATATAAATAGATCCATCTAGTAGCTTTTTGCTTGGGATTTGTTTAGTTAAAAGTTAGCCATTGCAACTTTGTGTACTTCGTTTGTGTCCAACGACCAGGCCAAGACCGCTTTCGGATCCCCACATTTATCAATACTTCATCTATATTCGCAATATTCAGATTGTATTGCCATATTATTGCTTGTTCTTCGATTGCATGTAGGAATAGACCTTCGTGGTCAGGCTGATCGTGCTTCCAGCATCGTCAGTAAGCTCGAGAGATTGGCTTAGTGATTTCTTAGGCGCAACATCGTGCACGTTTGTAGTCGGATCGTCAAAGTCGTCTCCACCAAATCGATTATTTTCATATGATCGAAAGATCGGGCCCCTCGCCTCTATCATAGGGTGTGTTACAAAAGTACCCCCACCGATTCAAACTAGCGGCCCTTTCCGCTCATGGTTAGAAGGGGGCTTCCGCCTGTCGAGATTTGGCAGCTGGAGGGAGTTTTCGTGCGCGTTGTAATTTTGAGATAGTAAGGCGCGGGTTCTAAAGGCGCGAGTTTTGGGAGCATGATATCTGAATTTTCGGGATAACAAGGCGCGGGTTGAAATTTAGGGACAAGACTAACGTGTAATAATGTACGTACCAAATCAATTCGAACTTCCCTCAACGAAAAAAACTATTCGCACAACACAAAGAGAGAGTCTTGTCCCATTTTACTGTACAAATGCTATTCAAAGCTATGAATCCAGGTTATGTCCAATTAAATTTTTTCACTGGCCATATAATGCATGTAACCTACTCATACGAACATTTTAGTGCATTCCAAATGTCTTACTACCGCTGCAATTCAAACTAAATTTGAATGCATTTCTCTATTTGAATAAGAATCTACAATCATGATTGTTGCAAGTTAAACCATCATTTGTATATTATCTTAACAACACACCACATGATTATAGAGATAGATATGAACTATGTGTACTATATAAATTTGAATTCAAAATTTTGAATACACTTGATGTTGATTCCAAATAATAGTACATTTGATGTACTAACTAGATCTTCATAATCTAAACCATGTTTCATACGTACACTATGTTTATCACACAAAGTATAGTGCCCCGCCCCCTAAATTATGACAAGTATTTAGCCCTGAGTTGCAAAAGCCACACATTATCACAAATTCAAATAAATGTTCTACATATTATATGTAGTATAACATGTTCATAACCACACCATGCGTATCACCATTATATTCATGCATGCGTCAGTTTAAAACACTATGATCTCTTGTTCAAATATCTGAATCCACTTTTATAATGAATTGTGATCTCTATTCGTCTTTTACACGCACACAATCATCTTATCTTTGTAGCTAGTGCTAACTTTCTCTCGTGCATGCACATGCCCGCCTCTCTCTCACCCTCCGTCAGCATTCTCTAGCTCCATCGGACACATTCGTCATTTCTCTTTAGGTCGTTCACCCATGGTGTGTGTATTCCCCCCCCCCAACTCCTTCTTTCTAGGACACACCGATCGATATACCTCTCTAGCCAGGTGTGCCTACCAGAAACACAAGCTTTCCCTCTTCTCTTCTCACCATCCATGCCCCCTCGGTCTAATACGGTTCCACGCATGTGCACATTCCCGCCCCTCTTTTCATCGATCTCATACTTGCACACTCCTTCCCCCTCAATATAGTAGGCCTCTCGCACAACCTCCTAGCCACATCCCTCTCTCTCTCTATCCTTCTCTCCAGGCCTTATTTGCTTCTAACACATGCATGCATGTATACCGATCGATCTCCCTACATATACCTAGGTCGACTATAACTCTTTTTCCCCACGCACCGATCGACGTACCTCACAAGTTGTGTCTCTCCCTTTCTCCAACACATGATGATTGATATTCCTATGTAGTTATGTCTGCTTACCACAACCATATTGCCCCCCTCATCATTCATGCTCCTGACCCGTCTCTCACATGTACGTGCACAGACATGCAGGCATCCCCTCTCTTATTGATATTGCAGTCATGCCCTCTGTTTATCTAGCAGGCCTCTCCCACCATTTGTGAGAAGCAAATCCACCACCAACCCTTCAACACTCTAGCTATGCCTCTCTCCCAACCTTATTCCTCTCCTCACTACAAAGACACATCCGTGACATTTTGGGCCGAACGAAATTTTTTCTGTCATACATATGACACTTCTATGACGATAATTGTGACAAAACCCGGTATCATCATAGATGTGGTGGGCTCCTACTTCTATGACAAAAAATCATGACAGAAAATGGGCTTTTTGTCCTGGGCGGGCTAGAGACGCAGCTGCATGACATTCTTTGGGCCGTCCATGACGGAAAAAACCATGGTAGAAGCGAGGGCGAGGAAAATTTCGGGGAGTTCCCGGTTATGGTGGGAGGTCCGGGGCCGAGTGATGCACGTTTCTCTCGTACACGTACGCACGTGTGTGCGAAGCATTGGCTCTAACTGAACCCGAGCGAGGCGTTGGGCTCTAACTGAACCCGAGCGATTGCACTGCAGGCTACGCGTTACTGAACCCGAGCGATCGATCAATGGCTGTTTACTGAACCCGATCGAGTGATTCCTTTGCTACTGCTGCTAACTGAAGCCGATCGATGCTACCTCTGGATGAACAGGGGGGGGGGGGGGGGGGGGGGGGTGGATGAATAGTTCCCAGTTGGGGTGGATGAACAGGACCCCGTGGTGTTGCCTCCCGGCCTGAAGGCGGCATGAGCTGAAGGCAGGCAAGAAGGCATTAAATGGCTTTTAAGGATTCGGTGGATGAACAGGACCCCGATCGATCGAGACGGTTGGGGCTAGATGAACAGGACCCCGTGGAGGGCTGGATGAACAGGACCACCCCGTGGAGGGCAGGATGAACAGTAGACGGTGGAGGGCAGGATGAACAGTAGCCCGTGGAGGGGTGGTTGAACAGGAGCACGTGGAGAGGGCTGGTTGAACAGTAGCCGGTGGAGTAGCGCGCGGTGGAGGCAGGATGAACAGGAGCTCGTGGATGAACAGTCGCAGGTGGAGGCTGGAGGAGGTCGACGGTGGATGAACAGTAGCTCGTGGAGGCTGGAGGGGGTCGACGGTGGAGATGAACAGTATCTCGTGGAGTCCCATTTTGCGGTACGCCGCACCCCTCCCGATGAACAGGATCCCCGTTTCGACCATAGCACTCCAACACAAGTCCGTCTTGTCCGTTTTGCGGTACGCCACACCCCTCCCGATCAACAGGACCCCCGTTTCGACCGTAGGAGGTCCGTTTCCTCTGTTTTGCGGTATGCCAGACCCCTCCCAATCAACAAGACCCCATTCCGAATGTAGGAGGTCCGTTTCCTCCGTTGTGCGGTATGCCAAGCCTCGTTTCCATCGCCTGTTCCGTCCAAGCCCTCCCGATGAACACGAGCATGCATTCCGTTCCAACCCAGCCGGTTGGCTCCCACGCATTCCGTTGCCTCCCCATGAACACGACGCATTCCGTTGCCTCCCCATGAACACGACGCATTCCGTTGCCTCCCCATGAACACGACGACGACGCTGTTTCTCCGTTCCGACCCAGCCATGCCAACGAGCCCTCGCCGTACGTATGCGTGAGTAGACGTTCGAGACCCCGCCCGTATGTACACATACGTGGTCGTATTTTCTTTCTTGCACCCTGGCCGCATCTACTACGACACGTGCGCACCTCTACATCCACCAGTATATATGTACGTACACGTTCGCGACCAGAATGACAATGCTAGGTACGCTTTAACCAGGTGGGTCCCGACTGTCAGGCACTTCCTTGCGTGCGAAGATGTAGCTGGTGGGTCCCAGCAGCCAGGGGGGTGAAATACGATGGCCCGTCCGGTGGGTCCCCGCTGTCAGGTGGAGGAATAATTATTTTACACGTAATAAGGAGGCACTTCCTTGCTGCGACCGTGGACCCAGCTGTCAGCCTCTCCACGTACAGTCCACGTCCGATGGAAGCCGTTCCTTGACCACGTTGACCACGCCACGCCGAGAGCACCAGGGCGGTGGACGACGGCGAGGCCTAGGAAGGGGACGACGTGGAGCCGGGGAAGACGCGGCAGTGGATGCCCACACGTAGAGGAGTACGAGGGTTCACTGGTTCGCTGCGGTGTGAAGCTGTCGTCGCCGCAGAATAACAAGGGGTGTGGGTGAGTAGAGGGATGGCCTGGCCAGCGGTGGGAGTAGTAGGGGGCGGTGAGGCCTCCGCCGCTTCACAGCCGGCCACGGGAGGCAGGAGCACGAGGCATGACCGGCGCTGGTTTGGGCGGCTGGAGCACGAAGACCAGAGGTTGAAGAAGCACTATGGCCGTTGGATGGACATCGTACGGTTACTGGAGCTAGAATCGTGCATATTGACTAAGTTGACAAAGCCCTCCGTCCCCGTCAACTTAGTAGGCCCACAAGTCAGCCTCCCACCAAGGTGGGTCCCAGCTAGCAGGGGGGTATTCATTTTTTTGTGCGTAATAAGGAGGCACTTCCAGTGGGTCCGAGCTGACAGTAGGGGGAACGTTTTTTTCACGAAATACGGTGGCCCGTCGGGTGGGTCCCATCAGTCAGGGCCAAACGTTTTTTTTGCAATATACTGGTGGCCGTCCGGTGGGTCCCTGCTGTCAGGTGGAGGAATAATTATTTTCCGCGTAATAAGGAGGCACTTCCTTGCGGCTGTCGTGGACCCAGCTGTCAGCCTCTCCACGTACAATATTCTTCCGATGGAATTCGGTCGTTGACCACATTGACCACACCACGCCGACAGCACCACGGCGGTGGACGACGGCGAGGCCTAGGAAGGGGACGACGCGGAACTGGGGAAGACGCGGCAGTGGATGCCCACGCGGTGAGGAGTACGAGGGTTCACTGGTTCGGCTGCGCTGTCGTCGCCGCAGAATAACAGGGGGTGTAGGTGAGTGGAGTGGAGGGATGGCCTGGCCAGCGGTGGGAGTAGTATGGGGGCGGTGAGACCTTCGTGGCAGCACAGCCGGCCACGGGAGGCAGGAGCGGGCGACATGACCGGCACTGCTTTGGGCGGCTGGAGCAAGAAGACCATAGGATGAAAAGCACTACGTCCGTTGGATGGAAATCGTACGGTCAGTCGAGCTAGAATCATGCATATTGACTAAGTTGACAAAGCCCTTCGTCCCCGTCAACTTAGTAGGCCCACTATACTGGGTCCCAGCTAGCAGGGGGAGTATTCATTTTTTGTGCGTAATAAGGAGGCACTTCCTTGCGTGCGAAGATATAGCTGGTGGGTCCGAGCTGTCAGCGGTGGTAACGTTTTTTCATGAAATACAGAGGCTGTTTCGGTGGGTCCCAGATGTCAGGTGGAGGAAATCATTATTTTGCGCGTAATAAGGAGGCATTTCCTTGCGTGCAGCCATGGACACAGCTGTCAGCCTCTCCACGTACAATCCACTTCAGATGCATGTCGGTCGTTGACCACGCCGACCACGCCACGCCGAGAGCACCAGGGCGGTGGACGATGGAGAGGCCTAGGAAGGGAATGACACGGAGGCAGGGAAGACTCGGCCGTTGTTTTTGTTTCCCACACGGAGGGGAGTACGACTGTACGAGGGTTTACTGGTTCGTCTGCCGTCGCCGGAGAATAACAGCAGGTGTGGGTGAGTAAAAGAATGGCTAGGCCAGCGATGGGAGTATGGTGGGGCGGTGAGGCCTGCGCGGCAGCACAGCCGGCCATGGGGAGGAGGGAGCAGGCAGTCCCGCCGGCGCTTGTTTGAGCGGCTGGAGCAGGAAGAGCAGAGATTGAAGAAGCACGACGGCCGTTGGATGGACATCCAACAGTATACATGCCATCTGTGGAAAGCCTCAAATCTGTGGAAAACAGCATACAGCCCATCTGCCATTATTTCAAATAATTTACAGCCCATTTGCTAATTCTTACGGGTTTTTTTGGAGCCCATATTCTTTATGTTAGCATTACAGCCCATATTGTGGCCACGGTTAAAAAAATATACGAAATTTTGCATATGTCGATGCGGTCTAAACTTTTTTAATCTCGAAATTTCGAGTCACATTCTGACTGATTTTAAAAATAAATGTATATCAATATAAAATCCAATAAATTGTCCACGCATAAAAATCAATGCAATTTAAAATCTCGAAATAAAAAAAAGATATTTGAAAATAATTGCCGGTTTGATGTGTTTTAAAAATGTACAGCCCATTTCTCATTACTGATAGGCCATTTTCTCGGCCAGCCGAATGAAGCTCTCCTCGTCTTGAAAGATTTGCAGCCCAACAGGCCTGATAAAGTGACTTACTTGACAAATCACAAAAGAACTGGGCTAGCCATTTTCAGAAAGAAAAAAAAACTACTAGGATGGTCTGTGGTAAACATAGAAGAAAAGGCTGTCTAGACAGGCCAGCGTGTCCCGCACAGGCCAGCTGACACCCTGCTTCCGTCTCAAAAACAAATTAGATAAATGCCACTCCAATTATGGCGATTCATAAAAATGCCACTGCAATTTCCAAACTTTTAAAAATGCCACTGCAATTTTTGCAAACTTTGAGAAACGCCACTGCAGTTTGCAAACTTTGAAAAACGCCACTCCAGACTTCGAAAAATGCCACTAGAAATGGCATGAAATGGCATTTTTCAAAGTTTGGAAATTGCAGTGGCATTTATCAAATTAACCCAAAACAAAAATAACTGGGCGAGCTGTTGGGTCCCTGGTGTCAGCCACTTGTTGTGCAATTCTCTCGTTTATTGACTACGTTGACAATGGCATGTGACCCAAATGTCAGAAATCCACTAGGAGGAGCCATTTTTTATTGGCTTGAAATAAGGAGGCACTTGCTTGCGTACTGCCATGACCTTGGCGGGTCCCTGCTGTCATCCTCTCCACGTACAATCATCTCCTGATTGTGTACACGTCAACTTGCTAGGCCCACAAGTTAGCCTCTAAACCGTGGAGGACAAATACAACCCATTTAAAAAAATAACAGTCCATTCGATACGTTCAAACGGAAAGTTCAACATTCAGACCAACGTAACAGATCTGATCCACATATAGAGTACTGAACTTCCACGTTGACAACCATCATAGCCAAGTTAACTATCTACTCCCACTAACACTCTAGTAGCGTACAAGTACTAACTTACTCTTAGCTAACTAGACGATGATGGCCGCCATCTACTGTCCATGCTAAACGCCGGCACCGGCATCCTACGCCTCGCCTCGGACTTGCCAGAGGTGCGATAGGGCGCGTTGCTCGCGCACGTTGGCCCTTTCCATGCCAGCGTGGTCCACCGAAGCTTCGGCTTCCAAGCGGGAAACCCACTTGACGAGCTGGTAGTAAAAATCAGCGTCGCGAACGCATGCATGACCGACAGCCTCCAGGGCTATTTGCCGGGCGCCAGCCTCCACGTAGTCGGCCCAGTTGCGGGCGCTCTGCTCGCAACTTAGAGCATCGGTGCGCTGCTGCTCCATGTCCCGCTGGCGGCGCAAATCGGCGATATGCTGCTCCTCCGCCAGGCGGTCGCGCTCCAACAACTCCTGCTCCTCCGCCATGCGGTCGCGCTCCAACAACTCCTCGATCTCCGCATTGCCATCTAAAGATAGATAGAATGCCTGCTCCCTCCGTCTGCCTTTCGGTGAAAACCCGAACACTAGTTCCGGCGGTGACCGCCTCCGGCGTCGCCTACCGTGGACGGGCGGGGGCATGGTGGACGTGGCGAGCGACGTCGGGGCGGTGGGGTCTTATGAGGATACGACGAGTTGGGTCATGGTGGCACCTGAGAAGGCCGGGAAACAGTACTTATAGGCGGAAGGTAGCGCGACGGTCATCGGAATTCAATGCATAATGGCTTAGCACGCCAGCTTGCCGTGGAAAACTAGAGAAACTGAAATTATGACTGTGCCGTCCCGTCCCGTCTAGGTCGCACGCCGGCATGGCGGTCAAACGAGTGCACTCGAATCATCTCCCTCCTTGTCAATAATGATTCCATGGATTTAAAGCATATCTTTTTTCGCATCAGTTAGCTGCCTTAATTACGGCCGGCTGCATGCAGGCACTCAGAATCGCTCGCAGGCAGTACGCGAAGCAGCATGCAACGAGTCGCAGCCGAGGGCACGCATGCAGCCACTTAAATCGCTGGAATTAATTACGCTTAAACTTCTGCATGCCGTTAATTATTGCCATGCCTTGGTCTTGCTGCTTTGCTCACGAGACTATTAAATCCCGGACGGAGGGAGTACCTTGGTTGGTGAGAGGTTTGAATTAAGCCCTGCAAACCGGAAAGGAGGTACTCCCTCCGTTTTTATTTAGTTCGCATATTAGCTTTGGTCAAAGTCAAGCTTTACAAACTTTGACCAAGTTTATATACAAAAATATTAAGATATACAATAACAAATCAACAACAAAAATATTAAGATATACAATAACAGATCATATACAAATATGTAGCTCCAAAAGCAGAGATCTAGAAAAAACATATGTTCTTCCTACTAACATGGATGCTTCTCTTGGCCAACATTCAGTACAGACTGAAAGACAAATTTGTTTGTGAAGTCTGCAATTCCTCTTGCGAACGTAAGTGGTTTCACCAACAGCAGGAACCATGAGAATGAACCACACATGATGGAGGAACATCCACTGCAATATGATTTGATCTTCTCTAGATCACACCGCGAGACTATTTTCGGAATACAAACTTTAACTTAGGCAAAATGATGCCCATTGTATAATCAGACCAAAGCAATGAAGCACCTAGTGTTGGCAAATAAATAGTACAGTACTACTTTTCTACAGTCCATGAAGTGACTATCCAATCTTTCTGTGTCTATTTTCAAATGGCACTGCATGTAGTGACTATACTATTCTCTTGTGAAGTTCAACCAAAATTGCGGACACTTTGTTTGTTTACCAAATAGCAACGGGCAGACATCTCTGTCTGCACAAATATCAAGCAGCTAGTAAACAT
Source organism: Triticum urartu (assembly GCF_003073215.2). Classification (NCBI taxonomy): domain Eukaryota; kingdom Viridiplantae; phylum Streptophyta; class Magnoliopsida; order Poales; family Poaceae; genus Triticum; species Triticum urartu. Next base: position 253,156,136 of record NC_053024.1, read on the forward strand.
ATACCACACCTTGTATTTTCGGTTTAAACATGTCTCTTCCGCTTAGCATCTGTCATGTTCTGCACTGGACAATCTGATACAGTTATGTTTTGCCCTGGACAATTTCATATTGAATTGATTTGCTGGTTCAGAGCAGAAATATAGCGCCTATTCTTCATCAGACCAAGGATATCCATGTTCGCAGTGATGGAAGAGGTGAAATCAATACAACCGAAATTGAGCATCCAATCATTGAATCCTGTCCTGCACCTCCAATGTAGGTCCACCCTGCCAATAAATTCACATGCAAACCACTAGTATTACTATCTAATGACAGTACAAAAAGAGTAGCAAGATAGTAGCAAACCATGTACCTTCGTAATGAACAGCTCATAGTGCCACCAATTGGATATAAAGGTTTGGAAAAAAACATGCTCGTAATGTTGAACCAATTGTTCTTTTTGTGCAGTTCCACTAAAATCGAGCATCCCTGTTTGCATAGATATTGAAAGTGTGATTACTCTAAAAGTGGCACTAGTTGAAGCATAGACTCACAAATATAAGCATTCCAATTTCATAATGGGAAAAGGTAGCAAGACTGTTTCTAACCGCATGTTTGAAGGAATAAATAAAGCAACAACGGCTGATGTCAGGAAGGCATACATAGTTTTTTCTGAAAAACTAAGCCATTCCTAACCTTTCCTCTTCTTTTAAGCAAATTTTGTGCAGTTCTACTAAAATAAAATGCCATCACCGCCTTGATAATTCAGTGACACTGTACAAAAGGAAATGACTTAACATTACATCATGATGTCATGTATGTAGTCGACAGGCATTAGAGACAAACATATAGACCTCCTCCGATAACATAATGAACATTAATTTTAACAAAGGTGTGACTAGCTTTACCGGGATAATTTGAGTGAACTCTACACCCTTTGTTCCTTACTATAAGACGTTTTCGCGGTTCAATTTGAAGTACCCAAACGTCTAGTATTTAGAAAAATAGGTAGTAGTTTTCTTGAGCACATACCTGGGAAAGCTTGCCACACTTTATTTATGTCAATACGCTAATGCAACACCATTCGAATACTACAAATATACACTAATCCAGTGGCTAGTGCAAAGTTTATTACAGGGTACAGTACAATGGTTTTGCTGAATAGATTTCAATAAACTCTAGCACTAGAAGGTTTCTATAAGAATTAACAATACAAAATGTAAAGGTAACAAGTTTCAGCATTGGTATACTAGCTCTGCATGAGCATGAAACCAAGTACAAAAGTCTGAAGGTAACTAGCATTATTAACTAATGACAGTATAAAAAAATTGCAAACCATGTACCTCCAAGGTAAATATCATTTCAAACTCAGGGGGACCTTAAAAATTGCTATCCCAATCTTGATAATTGATCAAACATAAAAACTTGATCGAACGAATCAAGAGAACAGCCGGAGGAGGAGGTGCCCACTCTTGACCTTTCCTCTTGTCTTCATAATTGTCTGTGCAGTTTAACCAAAATAAAATGACATCAATGCCTTGGCATTTTGGTGACACTGTACAAAAAAATTAACTTATCTCATGAAAGTGAGGTATGTAATCTATAAGCATTAACAGTGCAAAAATCTGAAGGTAGTAACAAGTTTCATCGTTGGTATACTGGCTGTGCAACAGCATTAGAATGCCTTAGCTGAAAAATCTTTAATACATCCACAATCAATAGCTAACCCTGAAATAATCCAGTGACATTAAATGGCATTGCTTAAATTTGTCGGTGGCATTAGACTGAGAGCGGCATTAGTTAAATGTGGCATCACTTTAGCAGTAGCATTGCTTGACTTGACTGCTGGAGTTATACTAACAGCAAAAAAAGTGGCAATAAGAGCATGGGAGGCCCATTCAGACAGTGGGCGCACCAGTACGATGTACCTCCATGGACGCAGAGTGGTGAGGGAGGTATGGTTGCCCAGAGCAACAAATATCCAGGCAGCATATGTGGATTACGTCCCATTTTTGCTCTCTTTAGCCACCCTTTTCCTATGCGAGGACAACAAACCGATCGACCTGGTCATTCTCTATTGCGTTTTCATGCCTTTCTACCCTTCTTCAACCAAGAGACACGAGACTCGTTCCTTAGCTACTGATTTTCCCCTTTTCAACCTAGATGCGGGTTCGATGCCTACTCTCTTGGACAGTACAGTCTCCTTTCCTTTCCTTATTCAACCCAGACATGGATTAGTCTGCATGAAGTAGGGTTTCCTTTAATAGTGCAAATTATGGTTTTCGTTTGTGTGGCCAGCAAAGCAGAGGATAGCAAATTGGGAAGATGGTGGAGTGGAAAAAGATCCACATGCAACGACGTGGCAGATGGGGCAATAGAACAAGTTTATGGTTCGAAAAGAGGTAGCATACCCGAGGGTCGGCGGGAAGTGGCTTCGCTCGTGGTTGTCGTCCTCCGCACACACTACGGCAGCGAGCTTGGGGACGGAGGCCATCCCGCGCGGGTGCTAGGTCTGAGAGGACGGCCTTGTCGTCAGTGCGTGACCTCGCTCGCTGATGACGAGTGCATCAACACGGCACGTCATTTTCTTCCCCGGTGGATCTGTGACCATCGGTGAGGAGGGAGAGAGGGGTCGTCTTTTTAGATCTGGAGAGAGGGTGGTAGTGTGAGAAACAAGTGGGCAGCCCTTAGCAAGAAAGCGCTCCAGCTCCAGCCTATATATCTTTTTTATACTACTAGTACTGGAGGTGGAGTAGTGGTAGAGTAGTTTATATTTTCTCTGCGTACAGTACCAGTTAGTCATGCTTCAAAACTGATCAGCACGCCATTAAAAAAATAAAGGTCGATAACTAATGTGGCACCTCGGGCCAACGCGGCCAGATCGCATTTTGCACGAGAAATTACACACCATGTTTCATTGACATGTGGTCCCATTCTAACATATCAGTGAGACGACGGCGAGTAGTAGGAGTATTTCCGAACGGACGTGTAGGCCGGGGCGCCTCTTCGTGAACCGTGGCAAACTCGCAACCGTCCACCGACTCTTCGCCTTTCCCTCTCGATTTGGAACTGCTGTCGCACGCTCTTCCTCTCCCTCCTCCATTTTCCTTCAGCCCTTCACCCTTTCTTCTGCCATTGTTCGATCGTCTTCTCCATGGAGGGAACAGGCCAGAAATGACCCCGTTATTCTTGCCCCGATCTGAAAGATGACGTGGTGGAGGAACTCATTGATCGGTGCGGCGTCATCACCTCGGCTAGCATGGCAGGTTCGTTCAAGCCCATTCTCGACTCAACTAATAATATAATTACAAAGAACCCAAGAGTCAAGGAGTGGTTTGATCTCCCCTATCTTCTTCGCCGTGACCCTGATGATGACTGGCGCCGACACGACGGAGGTCTCGCCCTGTGCAAACTGAGGGCAAGGCTTGGGCGGGCGCAAATGGAGATTGGGTTGTTTACATTGGGGCCAACTGCGAGTGGGAACTTGTGAATGTGTACACTCGTCACCGGGTTCCACTTCCAAAAATCTCAGCACACTGCCCAGAGGTTGAGCATACCAGTAATGTACGCACGTTCAAATACGATCATGGTGACTGTATTCTACGGAAGATAGCAATTTGTCGAGTTCCCAACCGCTCTTGGAATTACAGCAACTATGGTGTTGTTGCTATCTTCGACAAGCTTGTTGCCGTCCTTGATGGTTTCACTTGATGGAAATTGCTCAAAAATCAGTTTCTGTACACGGATGAGTACTGTGATGCAATTCAATACGAGCGCCTTGTGTTTGCTGCCACCACTCGTGGCACTGTTTTTGCATGGCATCCTCATAGTTTCGGTATGTTTGTCTTCCACCATAATTATAATTGTTTCATCCACATGCATGCAGGTTAGCAAGTTTCCCTTTACTAATTAACCTTCTTCTTGTGTTTCCAAGGTCCTATGAACATCCCACCACCTATACTTGAAAAATTTTATAACCAAGGGGGAGATGACGATGGTGATGATCACGAGCATGAGGACGAGCAGTGCCCATATACTCTGTGGCGCCTGGCAACTAATTCCGATGGATCACCTCTTCTTGTGTGTATACAGCCCACTGATGATGTTACTTCTAAGGAAGCAGGTGTCTCCCATGGTCGCACTCTCCGGACCTATTCCAACACCCGTTGCATGGTATTCGGGATGGATACTAGTGTGCTAGTGCCAACTCCTTCTCCCTGGTATAGAATTGATAGTCTTGGAGAAAACTCGCTCTTCCTTGGACAAAACTATCCGATGATGGTGAAAGGCGATCCAACTACTGTTGACACATTTATGAGAAGCAACTGTGTCTATACCTCGGACATTTGTGTGGTTCCCTACCCTGGTAGGGATATAGTACGCCGCTTCAGCCTGAATGATCAGTCCTGCATTGGTTTCCAGATCAACAATCGATGGCCCGTCCCAGAGAATCACTTGTGGTTCAAAGCAAGCGTTTCCAACGCCGAGGAATGGTTGAGTTGAAGTTCATTTCATTGCTTGTTATTTGTTGTGTGGTGAAAACTTTAGTATTTATAATGTATCCTCATTGTCGATGTGGGTTGATGACCTGTTGTATGTAATAAAATGATATGCGTGTGATAAACTTACTAAATTTATGAATGGCTTTCGAGTCACTTCTCTGAGTGAGTGGTGCGACGAGGCAAAAAAATATTTTCTGAATACATAATTGTACATGCATTGCAACGGGTTATCGGATGAGGCCAATCAAGAATAGTAGTACACTATTTGTACTAGCTTCAGATGTTTCGCGCGTCGGGCAGGTGTTTTTACTGTAGCCATATGTTAATGTGTTCACTGTACGTAACCAGCACCTCGAATCCTCGATACTAGTATTATATAGTAGGAGTAAGTAGTAGGGAGTAGTAGGGTGGCATGGGCCAGAACAAGCATTCACGTCCAGGAGTACGGCACACGCCACCACCACGACATCCATCTGACACCATATCATTTCTTGGAGTCCATGCTAGAGCAATCTCTTCAACCTCGTCGTTTCTCTAACTTCAGCCATCGCGCGGCGGGCGAGGTGGGGGTTTGCCGATAGTCAGTTTCCTTAACTGCGGTCCCACTTGTAAGGCCAACTCCAACGCACGACCCCAAACGCAGCTCTATTTTGCACGGACTCCAACGATAATTTTGATTAGAAAAGCAAGACCAAAGAAAACAAGAACCACAAGAATACATTTTACTACTCCTGTAAGTTGGATTAGTGCCTTCTCGATGCATTCGTTGTTGATCTGCGGAGGATCGATCTTGCGTCTGTGCTAGCTAAAAGTGATAGAACATCTACTAAATTGTGCTCTATCAATATATGGATGTACTCTTCTTCCCAATACAAAAACTTGCATCCATTCTACTCGCTCTGTTGCACAATACATGCCTTCTATTTGTCAAAATATATATGTATCTAGACATGTCTTAGTATATAGGTACATCCATTTTTGGACAAATGGAAGTCAAGTATTTTGGAACGAAGGGAGTACACAATAAAAATTTTAAGTTAGCACAACTAGTCTAATCTGAGAGCAGAACCGAAGATTTGGTCGGGTTCTTCCTCCTTTTGCCGACATGTGGGACATCCAGCATCCAGGTCGTGTCATGAAAGAAAATAGAGTGGTAGTTGAAGCCACAAGATGTGCATCTTGGGTTAAACTGTAAATAGAATCTTACTACTCTTGAGTAACTCCAAAAGCGGCCACCAAAGATCTTTATTGGATTTGTTTTTCATCACCAGCACGTCAAGGTGAAAGATGTGCAGGTTCAGTGGGTCCTCTTGCGTTTTCTGACATGTGGGGCCACATGTGAGCAAACAGATGATGGGCTCCGCGCGTCCGCTGGCTGGCTGAGAAGAGAGATAGAGGAGGGCTGAGCACGGACTACAGGAAATTTATTCTACGTACCTCGATATAGGCTCGATATAGTAGGGTGGCATGGGCCATAACTCAGTAGCATTCACGTCTAGAAGTACGGCACACACCACCCACACGAGTCCCATCCGACACAAATTTTCTTGGAGTCTGTGCTACAGCCATCTCTTCTCCCTCCTGTTTTCTCAGCCATCGCGCGGTGGGCGGGGTGGGGGTTTGCCGATAGTCGGTCCGCTGAACTGCGGTCCAACTTGTAAGTGAAAATGCAACACCGCATGCATTCCCGCTTGAGCGGCGTGCCGGACCAACCGTGTGGGGGTGCGACGCGAACGCGGCAGGCTTTTCCTTTTGAACTCGTAACTTGTAAAATTTGGTTCTGCTCCATGGCGCGACCGATAGATAGAAAATAACGATTTTGCCTAGATTAATGAGAAGTTTGGTTCTGGCGCCGTTCATGCATGGAATACGTACGAAAATTATGAAGTTGATGTGAAAGGTAAGATAATTACTGTAGTATCATATACTACAAGGATTTGACAGAAAGATAAAAATACATACGGATCCATCAATGTTCAACGACATCCTCATGCCCTAGTGCGCCGGGTCACCAACCGACGTGTGAGGAGCAGCGACATTGGCGGCGAGCTCAACGTGCTTCTGAACAGTGCCGTCCAAGGTTGCCCTACGCTCCAAGAAGGCCAGCGTCTTATCGTCCTCCTCTTGCATGTACTAGTCCTTGTGGACGATTTGCGCATAGACGTGGGTGATTATGTCGGTGGTGTCTTGTTGCGCCAGGCGCTGCGCGGCGAGCACGACCTCGAGGTGGACATTCTTTGGCGCGACGGCGGGCAGTCGCAGGGCCACCAGTGCGTCGAAGAGGTTGTTACCATAGTGGCCGTTGAGGGTGGCGGGCATCGCAGAGCCTGGGTGCGTCGGCTGGAGGCTTACGTCAAAGTCATCCGCAAGCTTCTTGACGACGGTGAACTTGTCCAGGAAACTGACAAGGACCTCGTCGAACAAGGAGACGAAGCTGTCGTCCAAGCGGCCCCTCGCCCTGGCGGCCTCAAGCAATACTACCTGGAGACGTTCCTCGGTGCCGGTGGACGTGGTAGTACTCCTAAATCCAGACGGTGGTGCTACTAGTACTAGTAGTAGTACTACCAATGTGGTAGTAGGAGTACTAGCACTGTACTACCCATTGGTCAAATTATTACGTGCTGCTCCTCACAGTGATGTGACAAGACCCTGCACCGGAGATGACACCTGAGTATAGGCACCGTGTTCGGCATACCATAGTCAGCCTCACCGTCTGCAGTCACTATCATCATGGCTGTAGAGCTAGCCTGCTTACAACTAGCCCTGTTCGACATAATTTCCCGTGCGTAGATGCACGTGCATTGCACGGAACACCAAGATTGGGGGTGGACGGCTCCAGCAGCGGCCACCGCGCCAGATTTTTCCACGGCCTTCTACTCCTAGATGTGTACACGTGTGCTGGTGTGTGTTGTGTGCTGGGTGTGCGCGAGTGCGTCCTTCTGTGCATGCCGCCGCGCAGTGGTGAATTGTGCGCGAGTGCGTCCTTCGCACGCAAGAAGTTGGTCCTCAATGCACCCTCAATTTACTAGCGTGCGGGGTGCTATCCCGAGTGGTTTCAACTTTTTTTACTTCACCGCGTGTCAGATGGGCCTCTAGTTTACTTATTTTCACCCACTGCCACATGGGCCAGCACATGAAGATACAGAACACGAGCTGACAAGGCAGCATGTGGATTGGTTGACCGGTCAACTAAACAATATATAGAGCTATACGCTGACACAGTGAGCGTATAATCCGTCAGTATAGAGAGTTTGAGTGAGAGGGGAGGCCCGTGAGAGATAGCAGAGAGAGAGAAAGAGCTACTCCCTCTGTTCGATAATGTAGTTCCAACATTTTTTAAGTCAAACTTTTGAAACTTTGACCAAGTTTATAAAGAAATTACTTATATCTACAATACCAAAGATAAATGATAGTATGAAGCAAGTACATGTTGTGATGAATCTAATGATCGTTCCAGATGTAAATGTTTTTCTCCACATATACCTGGTCAAACGTTTCTGAGGTTTGACTTTTCAAAACATCCATATGCTTATGGACGTGACAGAGTCCCTAACAAGAGAGACAGAGAGTGAGTGAGTGAGTGAAAAAAGTGTGTGTGCGTGTGTGAAAGAGACATGGACAACACACGATAAAAGTGGAGAAAAAGCGTGCGTGTCTTATGCAAACATATCACACATGCATCTTCGACAATGGAGGCAAGGTGAGGAGATAGTGTGTGGTTGTTTGGAACCGAGAGAGCAAGACCCCTAGCACGTGGCCAAGAGGGGTCTGACAAACAAGGGAGAGAGGTCGAGAGAGACGTACGGAGAAAATGCAGACATGGGGAGGAGAGAGTGTATGTTTGTCATAGAGAGATCCCCTGGAGATCGTGATGGGACTACATTGGTGGGAGATCAAGTGACAAGGTGTGTGCACGATAGAAGATGCCCCGAGAGATATCGAGATAGACGTAAGGATGGAATGAGACAATAAGTGTGTTCCTGTTGGCTAGTAAGAGATAATCATACTTAGGAGGGGGGGAGTGCTTGTGCCTATGATGGATTGAGGGATTATGGTACTTAGGGGGGTGCGTGTCACATGGGGAGAGAACAAGGCGGAGAGTGTTGGATGGGTCTATATGTATAGCACGAGCGAGACATGTGTATGTGTGAACCAGGGAGATATAAGGCCATTCTGGCTTGCGTCCTGAGCATCTTTTGCCTGGCCTGGGGTTGTGGCTGGATTTCATGCACGCTTGTTTGGTTGCTACCCTATGAAAAAGAAAGCCCGCCCGGCCTGGGTTGCCTTGCACTTTAATTAGCCTGGCTGAACTCCAGACACTGCAAGTAGCCTGGTCCAGGCGACCGATTTCGAACGCCTGGTCGTGCCTGGTCGTGTGGCCACGAGGCTAACAGCAACATGGATGGATATTAGCATTAAATAATTTATGCATGGATTGATTGATGGGACGTTGATGCTTTGCCTGGCCCAAGCATGAACCAAATGCTTCAGCACCACACAATCTTGGCCAGGCAGAAATATTTTACATCTCACGTCCACACTAGGCAGTACCGGCCATCAACGCATGAGGGTCAGGTCATGAACCAAACTGACCAATAAAGTTTGAGAGAGATTGAGGAGCCCCGATAAGGCTGAGTGGTGCGTCAGATAGCTGAGAGGGGGAAAGAGATATTCCATCCGCTCGATAATGCAGTGCATGTAAATTTTTTAGAAGTCAAACTTTGGAAACTTTGATCAGGTTTACGCAAATGTTATTTATATCTACAATACCAAAGATACATCATACAAAACTACATCTCATGGTGAATCTAATGGCATATGTTTGCCGTACTAGATGTAATTCTTTTTCTCCACGTACATGGTCAAACTTTGTGATGTTTGACTTTTCAATAAATCTATATGCTATGGACCGAGGAGAGTGCCTCAGTCGAGACAGATCAAGTGCGTGTGAAGGAGAATGAGTAAGTGTGCAAAAAGAGTATGTGTGTGAAAGAGAAAGTGACAACAAACAATAAATTAGAGAGAGTGTGTGTTTTTTCATTTCCTATGCGAACATATCACGCATGCATCTCCGAGATGGAAAAGTGAGGCGAGGAGATACACGAAGATAGCTAGTGTGTGATTGTTTGCAACGAAGAGAGGCCCCCTGTAGCACATGTCCAATAGAGGTGTGGCCAACAAGGAACAAAGGTCGAGAGGGACACATGGATGGCATGGACGCATGAGGAGGGAGAGAGGGTGTGTTTGTTATAGAGAGATCCCGTCGAGATCGTGAGGGGACTATATGTGTGGGAGATCGAGTGAGTGCGTGCGCGATAGAAAGATGCCCTGAGAGAAATCGAGATAAACCATGCACATGTTTGTGATGGAGACTAAGATTAGCTAGTCATATACATATATGGGGGACTGCGTGTGCCTACAATTGAGTGAGAGATCATCATAGTTGGCTAGCTGGGAATGAGATTGTGTGTGTGCGCGTGTGTGATGGAGAGAGAACGAGGGCGAGAGATAGAGTTTTAGATGGGCCTATCGAGTGCGAGTGAGATATGCATGTGTATGTGTGACCCAGGTGGATGGAGAGTTTGAGAGAGGGGGGTAAGAGCTCCGAGATGACATAGTGGTGCGTGAGAGAGTTACAGGAAAAGAGCCAAGGAATCTGTGTGCGTACGATGAGTGCACCCAAGATATCTAGTTTGGACTAGCTAGAGTATCATACATAGTGTGCGAGAGAGACCTATAGATGGTGTATATATGCATGCGAACTAGAAAGCCCCCCCCCCACACACACACAAAGAGAGAGAGAGGTGGAGAGAAAGGGAGAGGGACGAACAAGGTTTTTGTGTCGTATGCGTGCGACAGAATTGAAGATTGTCGGCGAGGGAGAGAGAGAGAGTGAAAGTGCAACTATCCCTAGGTGGTTTTGGTAATTCATAACAACATATAGCTCATTGAGCTAATGCTATTCCAAGATGATTATTTCAGGAAAGCTCAATGATTGGCATGGCATGGATGTGAAAGTGGAACCCTCAAAATGCTAAGGACAAAGGATTGGCTCAAGCTCAAAAGCTCAAGACTCTTCATTTTATATTTTAGTGATCCAAGATCACATTGAGTCTTTAGGAAAAGCCAATACTATCAAGGAGGGATGAGGTGTTGCTTAATGAGCCTCTTGCTTCATGTGCTTAGTGATATGCTCCAAAAACCCGCAACTACTTTCCCATATCCACATATGACCTAAACCCTAAGCCAAACTCGATCCTACCGATTCTTTCTATCCGGCGCCACCGAGTTTCACTTGTCATAAGCCACTTCCAAACCCTAGCAATTCGGTTCTACCGATAGGGATCTCGGTCTCACCGAGATGGGATTGCAAACTCTTTGTTTCCCTTTCGTAAATTTTCGGTCTCACCGAAAGAGCGGATCGGTCCCACCGAGATTGCAATGTAAATTCAGTGTTTCCTTTTTGTAACTTTTCGGTCTCACCGAAAGAGCAAATCAGTCCCACCGAGTTTGCCTGACCAACTCTCTGGTTAGCTAATTACCAAATTCGGTCTCACCGAGTTTGTGTAATCAGTCTCACCGAGATTACGTTATGCCCAAACCCTAACCATATCGGTCCTACCGAGTTGCATGTCAGTCCCACCGAAAATCTCTAACGGTCACTAGGTTTACATTTTCGGTCCGACCGAGTTTGTTGATTCGGTCCCACCGAGATTGGAAAACTGTGTGTAACGGTTGGATTTTGTGTGGAGGCTATATATACCCCTCCACCTCCTCTTCATTCGTGGAGAGAGCCATCAGAACACATACACAATTCCAACTCATATGTTCTGAGAGAGAACCACCTACTCATGTGTTGAGACCAAGATATTCCATTCCTACCATATGAATCTTGATCTCTAGCCTTCCCAAGTTGCTTTCCACTCAAATCTTCTTTCCACGAAATCCAAATCCTATGAGAGAGAGTTGAGTGTTGGGGAGACTATCATTTGAAGCACAAGAGCAAGGAGTTCATTACCTACACACCATTTGTTACTTCTTGGAGAGTGGTGTCTCCTAGATTGGCTAGGTGTCACTTGGGAGCCTCCGACAAGATTGTGGAGTTGAACCAAGGAGTTTGTAAGGGCAAGGAGATCGCCTACTTCGTGAAGATCTACCGCTAGTGAGGCAAGTCCTGTGTGGGCGATGGCCATGGTGGGATAGACAAGGTTGCTTCTTCGTGGACCCTTTGTGGGTGGTTGCTTCTTCGTGGACCCTTCGTGGGTGGATCCCTTTGTGGACTCGCGCAACCATTACCCTTTGTGGGTGGAGCCCTTCGTGGACTCGCGCAACCATTACCCTTTGTGGGTTGAAGTCTCCATCAACGTGGATGTAGGATAGCACCACCTATCCGAACCACGGGAAAAACATCCGTGTCTCCAATTGCGTTTGAATTCTCCAAACCCTTCCCTTTACATTCTTGCAAGTTGCATGCTTTACTTTCCGCTGCCAATATACTCTTTGCATGCTTGCTTGAATTGTGTGATGATTGCTTGACTTGTCCTACAATAGCTAAAATCTGCCAAGAACTAAAATTGGGAAAAGGTTTAGTTTTTATTTGGTCAAGTAGTCTAATCACCCCCCCCCCTCTAGACATACTTTCGATCCTACAAGTGGCATCAGAGCTTTGGTCTCCATTTGCTTTGATCTCCATAGCTTTTGGTGGTCATAGCCTTGGTTTCACAACCTAGGAGACTATGGCGTCTAGCGAGGAAAATTATCACCGTAGAGGTCCTTACTTTGATGGTACAAATTTTGCTAGTTGGAAGCATAAAATGAAAATGCATATTCTTGGACATAACCCCGCCGTTTGGGCTATTGTGTGTGTTGGTTTGCAAGGTGACTTCTTTGATGGGAGAGAACCAAACCGTGAAGCTACCGCGGATGAGTTGAAGATGTTGCAATACAATGCTCAAGCTTGTGATATTCTCTTCAACGGATTGTGCCCCGAAGAATTCAACAAAATCAGCCGTCTTGAGAATGCAAAGGAAATTTGGGACACTTTGATTGATATGCATGAAGCTACCGACTCCGTCAAGGAATCCAAGTTGGATGTGCTTCAAAGTCAACTTGATAAGTTCAAAATGAAGGATGGTGAAGGTGTCGCTGAAATGTACTCTAGGCTTGCTCTCATCACAAATGAGATTGCCGGCTTAGGAAGTGAAGAAATGACCGATAGATTCATCATCAAGAAGATTCTAAGAGCCTTGGATGGAAAATATGATACCGTGTGCACATTGATCCAAATGATGCCCAATTACAAAGATCTCAAGCCAACGGAGGTGATTGGAAGAATTGTTGCTCATGAGATGTCACTTAAGGATAAAGAGGAACTTCACAACAAATCAAGTGGTGCCTACAAAGCCTCATGTGAAGCCCCTACATCATCAAGTGAGAAACAAAACTTCAATGAAGAATTGAGCTTAATGGTGAAGAACTTCAACAAGTTCTACAAGAGTAGAAGCAAAGATAGAAGCTTCAAGTCAAGGTCCTACAATGACAAAAGATCTTCTAGTCAGAGCGAAACTGCTACAGTTGTGGAAGACCCGGACACTATTCCAATGAGTGTACGGCTCCCTACAAGAGAAGAGAAGATTCTCCAAAAAGAAGAAGCAAAGAATCACCACCAAGAGAGAGAAGGAGTAGAGATGATCGTTATGAACGAAGATACTCACGGAGAAGCAAGGATTCGGAAAGGAAGGAAAAATCATCAAGGAGCTACACAAAACGAAGACATCAAGCTCATGTTGGTGAATGGGTATCCGGCTCCGACTCCAACAGCCACTCCGAGAGAAGTTATCACTCCGACTCCGAAGATACTCAAGATGAAGGTGTTGCCGGTCTAGCACTTGTGTCAACCAACTCCTACGACATATTTGACTCACCAAATGAAGGAATTGGAAGATGCTTCATGGCCAAAGGTCCTAAGGTAACACACCCCGAGTATGTTGATTTCAATAGTGATGAAGATGACTTGTTAGGTGATGATTTGCTTGTTGACAACTCTAGTGATGAATACTATGATGAAACGTCAATTAATCATGCTAATCAAGATAAAACGAATGACAATGATAAGGAGAAGATTGAGGCTCTAACTAAAGAACTAAACACTCTTAAGTTAGCTCATGAAACTATCTTCGAAGATCATCGAGAACTTTTAAGAGCTCATGAGAAATTACGCTTTGAAAAGCTCAATCTTGAGCAAGAGCATGAGTTCTTAAAAGCAATCAATGATGATCTCCGCAAGAAAAGTTCTTCTTACATTGCCAAGCGTTTACTCTTATCCACTTACATGCCTCAAGTCAAGTCTAGTAACAAGAACAAGAAAGATTCTTCCTCTAGTAGTAACAATGATCATGCTAAATCCAATATTGTTGCTTCTAGTAGTTCTCTTGATTCCACTAATGATTCTCTTAGCCAAGTTACACTTGAGCAAGAAAATAGCTTATTGAAGGGAATTATAGAGAAAGGAGTGTACAAAAGTCTTACCGGGAGTAAGCAATTCGAGGAAATTGTGCGCAAGCAAGGAATGCACCGGAAGAATCAAGGTGTTGGTTTTGAACGAAAGTTCAATGTCAATGGAGTTGAGTGGGAAGAAGATCAATACCCCAAGACAAAGTTTGTTCCTCAACAAGAGAAGTATGATACTTCTCTCAAGGGGACACAAGCTCAAGATGATCTTCCACCACAAGACTACAAGCAAAAAGGCAAGGACAAGCTTCAAGAGGAAATTGATGGATTTGAAGAAGCTCCTAAGACCTTAGTCAAGTGGATTCCCAAGACTACTTCAAGTTCCACTTCATCAAGTACGACTACAACTCCAAGGATTCCCATCAAGATGGTGTGGATCCAAAAGAAGAAGAACTAGAGAGTTCTTGAGGGTGACTCCGCCGACATACTTCACTCTTATCATTTTGGCAAGAACAAGTGCAATCAACTTCCACATCTTGCACTAGTTCAAGGAGTCACAAACCCTCTTGTTGGTAAGACAAGGGACAAGGTAACCTAAAAGTTTTCATGGACATCGTCTTGTGTGCGCATCACTCTATGTCTATGGATATCCTTGTTTGTTCCTTGTGGGACTAACCCATGTAGGTATTGAAAGTGCAATTCACTCAAATGGATAGCTCCAAGTGATCTACATCAACATTGAGCGTCCACATCTTCAACATCTACATGAAGTCATCATCGACAAAACCCGAGGTTAGTTCATCCCTCTTAGGGGGGATATCACATCTAGGGGGAGCTTTACTCTAAGACTTGAGCTAAAGCAACTCTAAATATGTGAACACAACAATGCTTTATGTAAAAGTGGTAACCCCACTTGAGCTTAAACGATGAGTATGACCTATGATCAAGTGTTCTCACTTGACTCCTAAGTCAATATACTCATATATAGATGACCTTGTCATCGCAAATTGCTTGATAGATGCTAGAATTGGTTGTGCATGCCTTGTCACATATTTCATTTGCCATCTTATTGTGTGAGCATGCTGGTTGCATATTTTACTCATTCGAGGACATCCACTTGTTGTTTTGATTGTTTGGTTTTATTTCCTTTTGCCAAGTGGATGGACAAGAGTGCCTAAGAACCTCCTCTAGCTATCTATGCTTTTCTCGTCTCAAACTCTATTCATGCTACATCACAAAATTTGATCAAGTCAGATTCGAACCACTCTGTGTGAGGAGCGCTCGGAGTCCCCGATTCGTCATAGACTTAAACTTCCAAAACCTCTTTATGATTCTCGGTCTAACCGATACCCCACTTTCGGTCCTACGAGATCATTAAGTTGATCTAGGTTTTCGATCTTGGTGCAACCGATTTGAACCTTTCAGTCACACCGAGTTTCAGTAACCGCTTGCAGTTATGAATCTCGGTGCCACCGAGTTGTTCCACTCGGTCACACCGACAGGGTCGGGCTATATATAGGCACGGGCAAAAATTTGGAAATTTCTCCGAACCCCTTCGCCTGCGCGATAGCCTGCTCTACCAACGTGGTCTCCGGATCGTCTCCTCGCCGCCAGCCGCCTCCAATCGCTGGTCTCCATCACCGTCAACGGAATTCTACCCCGCCGTTGCCGCCGTAGCGAGTCTCCGCCGAACTAGGGTATGGACTCGATCTTTGTGCTATTCTCCAATCCGATTCTTAGCACATTGTGATCATCATGATTCTTGCCACGATCGAAACACTCCTATCCAGTCAATGCGCTCGTAGATTAGGTTTGATTCGAAAATTTTAGGGTTAGGTTTCCGCCGAAACCATCTCGGACCCACCGAGTTGAAAAACTCGGTCCCACCGATTTGGCTTATGCCATTGCACAAGTGAGACTCGGTCTGACCGAGAATTACTTATCGGTGTGACCGATTTTGGAACTTTGTGAAACCCTAGCAGTCTCGGTGCCACCGAACTGTGACTCGGTCTGACCGAGTTCACTAGTTTAGGTTCCAAAACTGCTTCGGTATCACCGAGTTTAAAAATCGGTAGATCCGAGATGATTTCAGTGGGAAACTAAAACTAAGTTTTTGGATCATTCTTTTGCAAAAATCTCTGCATTTTGTGATGCTCATCTATTCTACCTCATCTATAAACTGTTCATAGGGTCAGCAGTCAGCTTGTTCATCATGTCAGACCAGAGTGACAGCCAGAATGTGCCAGAACAGCAAGTGCACATGAGTGAGGGCACTAGTCCCTCAAGTTCTTCAGATGATGGCAGCAGAAGTACTCCTAGCAATCTGCCAAAAGCTGCCATCAGACAAAGGAAGAAGAGAACTTCAGATTCTGAGGATGAAGATTATGTGGGAGAAGAGGAAGCAACTTCAAAGAGAGTTGAGTCAGCTCAAGGCACAAAGCCAGGGATGAAAATCAAAAGGCCAGCAGGCAGGCAGCCTATGTCAAAGGCCAGAGCTTCAACTGAAAAGCCTGCACCCAAAGAGCCAGTTGCTGCTGAAGGCAAGAAAAGAAAGGAAAGGGTGAAGAAGACCGTAGCCAAAGTGCTTGGAAAGGCTTCCATCATGGAAGAGGAAGAGGAAGAAGAGGTTGTTGCACCAGCACCTAAGGCACCTAAGCTTATGGGTGATGCTATTAGGACAGGGGCTGCCACATCTAAGCCCAAAGAAGCACCCAAAGCTGCCTCCAAGCCCAAGTCAGCACCAAAGAGGAATACAAGAAGCATACCTGCTGCTGAGAAGAACAAGGCCCCGGTGCCTGAAGCTGCAGAAGAAGATGATGAAGAGCAAGTACTTAGAAAGCTCAAGCCCAAGATCCCAGACCATAACAATGCTCACCCTGTGGCTGAGGATATGAAACTCAGGAGAGATTCAGGGCTCAGGAAGTGGAGAGAAGCAGACCCGTATGCTTCAAGGAGAAGGACTGCTGTTGACTACAGGTTTCACACCAAGGAGCAGCAAGATTTTTATGAGACAGTGCTGCTAGACAAGAAGCCAATAGTCTGTGATATGAGATGGGTTGACTGGCAATACATCAAGGACAATGAAGAGTACTACCCTGGAGTGTATGACAGCTTTAGTGCTTGTGGAGTTACAGACTTTGTTGGGGAGAAGCTCACAAAGTGGAACGAGGAGCTTATCATGCAATTCTACTCCACAACACACTTCTACCCAGATGGAAGGATAACATGGATGTCTGAAGGTACGAGGTACCAATCTACTATTGCTGAGTGGGCACAGCTCATCAATGCCCCAGAGGAGCATGAGGATGACTTGGACATTTATGCCAAGAAGAAGATGGATCATAACTCAATGTCCAATATGTACAAGGAAATTCCAAATGAAGCACTTGACACTTTCAAATTTGGCTCAGTGCATTATCTTCTGTCAGGGCTGCCAACAATTAATTGGATACTGAGGCACACCTTATTGCCCAAGTCTGGAGATCACAAGATGATCAGAGGCCATGCAATCAACTTGCTACATGTATTTTATGTACCTCAGAAATTCAAGGTCATGAGCCTCATGGTAGAGACCGTCAAGAGGACCGCAGCAGATCAAAAGAGGAGTTGTGGTTATGCCCCTCAGATTCAGGAGCTCATTAACTCCAAGATGGGCACGGGCATATACTTGTTGTACAAGGAACACTTGCCCATCCGTCCAGATTTTGAAGATAATCAAGTTGTTATGACTGAGAACGAACCATCATCAGTTCAAGCACAAGCAAAGAAGGAGAAGGCAAGGAAGGAGAAAGCTACCAAGATGCCAACTTAAGAGGAGGCATCTGAGTATTTCCTGAAAACCAAACAAGAGCAGCTTGGTTACCTGATTGCATCCACCCTGCGGATTGAGAAAGGACTAGCCACCCTAACTCAGAACCAGGCAAGCTTAGAGAGGATCATGGAACAAAAGTTCTATGACTTGGATGTCAAGGTGACAGAGATTCAGACTGCCGTGGAGCAGCTCCAGGATGACATGCAGGAGAGGAGAGGCAGGACTACAACTGATGCCTTTGCCAGAGTGCCACGAGGTCCGAGGTCATCTGCAGTGCCAGTTGCTGACACCAGAGCCACCACTTCTGCACCAGCTACACCTTCAGTTCCACCAGCTCCAGCATCTACTTCAGCTCCAACTCCAGCATCTACTTCAGCTCCAACTCCAGCGTCTACTTCAGTGTCTACAGAAGCCTTCGTCTTTAGAGTGATCCGGACTCCACCACCACCTGAAGATCAAGCCTGAGCGTCGATCTAGCACTATGCATTTTCTAGGAACTTTTTGGTAACTTGTTGCCAAAGGGGGAGAAAATGTATAGATCATAGGCTTCGAGAGAGAGAGTGTTGCTTTTTTTCTCTCTTGCTTTATTTGGTGGTTTTTCGAACTTTGTTTGCTTTTGAGTGCTTGAGATACTATGTCATTGCTCGTGAGACATTGATGGTCATGTGTTTGATCATAAGCTACACTTAATGTTTGCTTAATGCTATTATCTTATCTATCTTATGTGATCATTCACTTTTCTTGGTGATGAGTGCATGTATTTCATTCTTATCATTTTAAGCGCTCCACCAAGATGTATGTGACATGGAAGAGTAACCCATGACTCTAACTCCTTGTGCATTTGCAGTCCAAAGCAAATTTTAAATATGCACAAATTTAGGGGGAGCTCTTACTTGTCACACACTTCTCAAAGCGACGATATATTTCATGCTTATTATCATTTGTCGAAGCTTTGATCTATATGTTGTCATCAATTACCAAAAAGGGGGAGATTGAAAGTGCAACTATCCCTAGGTGGTTTTGGTAATTCATAACAACATATAGCTCATTGAGCTAATGCTATTCCAAGATGATTATTTCAGGAAAGCTCAATGATTAGCATGGCATGGATGTGAAAGTGGAACCCTCAAAATGCTAAGGACAAAGGATTGGCTCAAGCTCAAAAGCTCAAGACTCTTCATTTTATATTTTAGTGATCCAAGATCACATTGAGTCTTTAGGAAAAGCCAATACTATCAAGGAGGGATGAGGTGTTGCTTAATGAGCCTCTTGCTTCATGTGCTTAGTGATATGCTCCAAAAACCCTCAACTACTTTCCCATATCCACATATGACCTAAACCCTAAGCCAAACTCGGTCCTACCGATTCTTCCTAGCCGGCTCCACCGAGTTTCACTTGTCATAAGCCACTGCCAAACCCGGTTCTACCGATAGGGATCTCGGTCTCACCGAGATGGGATTGCAAACTCTCTGTTTCCCTTTCGTAACTTTTCGGTCTCACCGAAAGAGCGGATCGGTCCCATCGAGACTGCAATGTAAATTCAGTGTTTCCTTTTTGTAACTTTTCGGTCTCACCGAAAGAGCAAATCGGTCCCACCGAGTTTGCCTGACCAACTCTCTGGTTAGCTAATTACCAAATTTGGTCTCACCGAGTTTGTGTAATCGGTCTCACCGAGATTACGTTATGCCCAAACCCTAACCATATCGGTCCTACCGAGTTGCATGTCAGTCCCACCGAAAATCTCTAACGGTCACTAGGTTTACATTTTCGGTCCGACCGAGTTTGTTGATTCGGTCCCACCGAGATTGGAAAACTGTGTGTAACGGTTGGATTTTGTGTGTAGGCTATATATACCCCTCCACCTCCTCTTCATTCGTGGAGAGAGCCATCAGAACACATACACAATTCCAACTCATATGTTCTGAGAGAGAACCACCTACTCATGTGTTGAGACCAAGATATTCCATTCCTACCATATGAATCTTGATCTCTAGCCTTCCCAAGTTGCTTTCCACTCAAATCTTCTTTCCACGAAATCCAAATCCTATGAGAGAGAGTTGAGTGTCGGGGAGACTATCATTTGAAGCACAAGAGCAAGGAGTTCATTACCTACACACCATTTGTTACTTCTTGGAGAGTGGTGTCTCCTAGATTGGCTAGGTGTCACTTGGGAGCCTCCGACAAGATTGTGGAGTTGAACCAAGGAGTTTGTAAGGGCAAGGAGATCGCCTACTTCGTGAAGATCTACCGCTAGTGAGGCAAGTCCTGTGTGGGCGATGGCCATGGTGGGATAGACAAGGTTGCTTCTTCGTGGACCCTTTGTGGGTGGTTGCTTCTTCGTGGACCCTTCATGGGTGGAGCCCTTTGTGGACTCGCGCAACCGTTACCCTTTGTGGGTGGAGCCCTTCGTGGACTCGCGCAACCGTTACCCTTTGTGGGTTGAAGTCTCCATCAACGTGGATGTAGGATAGCACCACCTATCCGAACCACGGGAAAAACATCCGTGTCTCCAATTGCGTTTGAATTCTCCAAACCCTTCCCTTTACATTCTTGCAAGTTGCATGCTTTACTTTCCGCTGCCAATATACTCTTTGCATGCTTGCTTGAATTGTGTGATGATTGCTTGACTTGTCCTACAATAGCTAAAATCTGCCAAGAACTAAAATTGGGAAAAGGTTTAGTTTTTATTTGGTCAAGTAGTCTAATCACCCCCCCTCTAGACATACTTTCGATCCTACAGAGAGAGAGAACAGGAGTCCGGGAGAGGGGGAGGTCGCGTTTTATGCATCAAAGACTGATATAAACCATGTTTCGATATAAACTTGCATTCAAATATTTAAATTGGAGAACATGTTGTCTGCAATCCACACATGAATGGATATATGCATATATCAAACAAGTTCATTAATTTGACTTTCAACATGTTCATGGAGTACTATAATACTGTACAACATGCTACTTGATTGAGGTGTTTGATTTTGGATTTAGTTCACTATTTTGACCTACCGAACAAGTTATTTCATTGAATCGAGATATTTCATTTTGGGTTTGATTCGCGTTTTTTGAGTGGGTCAACTATTTGTCATATAGTAAATCGCTAGCAACGAGCATGTAAAAACACATTACTCCCGAGTATCATCTCTCCATCTAAAAAAGAAGTGGCAAGCTAATATTTCAAAATTTGATCCGAATCGACTTGGTAAGGTAGACGTGGATGCTCGTTCTCCCAAAATTTGAACGAATCGTTAAACATCCTCTCTGCTCAGTGGAATTCGCCCGAGCAAATAAATGGGAGACGCGAAATTACCATCCTATGTGGGACACGCATCAATTGGCCTGTTGTACATCGAGGGTAGGTTCGTAACTTCATCCAAGCGCGCCTTCTCCTCGGCCGAAATGACATGTGCCGAATAATTCATAAACCATGGTCGGCAAAACACGCTCTCCTCGCCCAAAATAGCTCGCGCCCACTATTTCAAAACATGCTCTCCTTGCCCGAAATCGCTCGCGCCCACTATAGTTCAAAACACGCCCTCCTCGCCCGAAATCGCTCCCGCCCAAAGAAGCAAAGTTACTCTACTATCCCCGACCCTTAGTACACAGACCCAAGCCGAGAAGCCTATAGGCAAGGGTAGAACTGTAACTCCCCCTCACATTTCAGACAAATGCGTCCGTAAGACATGGTTCCACTCCCCTCCCAATTTCCCCCGCCCGCCCCCATTCATACCTCATGGACGCCAAATCACCTTCTCCCCGGGAAGCTCCCTTCTCCCAAGCCGTGAAACCTCAGCCCCACCTCCATGGTGCCCCCACCGCACCAATTTCACAGTCGCCCTCCTCCCTAATGCCAGAGACGCTATCCATTTGCCGTCGTGCACTGGGTCGTGTGCCTCTTACTCCATGCTGCTAGTGCTGCCTCGGCGACGGCCGCGTGAACCGTACCGGAGCCGATTCACCCCCGCCATTGTTCACGGCGCCGGAGCGGCTCCAACTCCGGATCCGTCCAGAGTCCTGGCGCTGCTTCCGCGTAGACGTCGACCGTGCGACATCGCTCTTTCCCTGCCGCCGGTCGCCACCGCAACCGCGCCGACCTCAACGACTCGGCAGCTGGACCTGCCTACTTCAACATGCCGCCAGATAGGTTGCACCCTCATCTCAAATCACTTTATTTAGGCGTTAGTTGTCTGAATTTTTATTCTGGGCCAATCGATTTGCAATGGGAAGCAGCACCCCTCGAGGCGGCGGAGCTCCTAGGATGTCGGTTGGCTGGTGTCTAACGTAAGGGTGCGGGCCGCAAAGTTCGCCGCGGAAGCAGCGCTTAGATGGCTATCTTTTAGAGTTGTGTGGGTTGAAGGTACTGCCGCCGCCGGATCTGGATGACGGGGAGTCTGTGTGGATTGGCCCGGGGGCAGCGCAACCACGGCAGTGCGGTGGGGCGGGGAGCGGGGTTTTGGCCGGGGCCACAGATGGCGGAGGCAGGCTGCTCTGCTGTTGGTCGCTGGCTCTTCGGGGAAGATTCCGAACAGTGTCAGTCGGGAGGCACAAGATGGCCAGCCATCCGGCGTAGATCGGACAGTACCAAAATAAAATAAAATCATGTGACCCCAATTTAGTCTTCAGTCAACAGACGTGTGACCACTCTCGTACCTTGCTGTTGATCTCTTAGTGTATTTCTTCAGATCAAAGAGATATGTCGTTCTTAACATTATGCATTATCTGCATCTTCAGACACACCATCTTCTGACTCACCGCAGCTGCTCCAACAAGGGAAGCATACACCAGAAGGGAGCTATAGTCCCCACTCAATAGTTCCCTGCATCGAATGCACGTTCCCGACATGCACAGCCACAACAACTGCAGGGCCATCCACAAGTCAGCACATGATGCTCACTCCTATGGATGGCAGCCAGATAGGTTGTAACCTCATCTTACTTGTGTGCAACATTTATGGCTTTGTTATTCATCTAAGCATGGAAAATAGATCATCACATTTCACTGTATATTCATGTTGATCTCTTACGGATCTTGTTCAGGAGTTAATGTTGTTCCATAGTTCAGCTAAGATACTTGTTCTTTAGGTAACACTGTTCCATAGTTATCATCCATCAGCCAATGCTATCCCATAGGCTAGTGATTATAGTATTATACCACTTCTAGTATTTCCTATGTTGTTCTTTAATACTTTTGTGTGCCATCTAGTTAATCTCGAGTACAAACGATACATATTCTGTAGCTTTCATCTGTGTTATCCCTTTAGTTTATGAGACTTGTTGCTGCTAGTTAACCCCAGTCCTACTATTTATGTCGTCTCCTACAGGCACTCATTACATAAATCTAACTACTAGTTGTCTTCCATGCATGTCAGATATAATTGCACACACTGATATATCCACAAGAACCTCACCGAGCAATGTAAAGGCCAATAAACTTGATGTCAATGATACCCAATATGATGGAACATGTAAAGGCAGTTCTTCAGAAGACTTGCAGAAAGATGATGAATCCTCTACACCCCACAAGGTCCTTGCTCTAACTTGGCCTGTGATATGGGTACAACATGCATATAATGTCCTAGAGTGTATCTACTCTGTTGCAGTGCCATGTGCTGAGCATGCTGATCATGCATGTAAATATGTCATGCCTTCCTGTTTTTCAGTACCTATTCCATTCATGATAACATGTTTTCAAATTTAAGTACTATCATTCTACTCTATCGCAATGCCATCTGCTTAATTTGGACATCATGCTTCTGAATATCTTATGCATTGTTATTCATTAGTATGTACTTCATCTGTCTACCATACCATGTTTTTTTACATTGACATGCTGTTCTAGTGCTCTGTTGCGATGCCATCTTATTTTCCCAATCATACACGTGTATGTTGCCTTAGTTATTTTTGTATGTATTCCGCTAGCATACAGTTTTACATTCAACTAGTGTTTTTTTGCTGTGTTGTCCTGTCGTATCCCTAGCTCTTACACCATACTCCCTCCGTCCGGATTACATGTTGCCGAAATGGATAAAAAAGGATGTATCTAGAACTGAAATACGCCTAGACCCATCCATTTTTTCGGATGGAGGGAATACATGTCAATATGTCATGCCTTTCTATTCTTCAGTACATATTCCATCTCTCTGCTGTCACATGTTTTATAATTAAAGCACCATTCTTCTATACAAGGCATGCAAGGGGAAGACGACTATGTTAGAATCTGAAGGGTTACAAACAAGGCCTTTGCAAAAGATCCAAACGCCAGGAGATAATAAACCAACTCCAGTTTTTAAAGATACTGCTCCAGCATAGAGAAACCCAACTCGTACTGATAATAAGCAGATTCCAGTGGCCAAAGAACTAGTCCGCTCTAGTCCAGCAAAAATATGTCAACTCAATTCTAAGAAGCGTGTGCATATCCTTGCATCATGAAATTTATAGCATGCTGATCATATTTTCTACATGTTTCTTACCCATCTCTCTTTTAGAAAATAAGCTTAACAGATAGAAGATTTTCTGCAATGGTATCGTTTATGAGGAAAGATTCTTGTACGAATTCTCTGTGCTCCAATGTAGATGTAAGTACCTGTTGTATATCACTATATTTTTACATCAGCATGTATTTTGTTAATCAGCGTGAATCCAACCTTTATTTGATCTAAATTTAGTTGTAGCAAAATGTATGATTAAAGGCCACAATATTTATTTTTGCAAGGAAAACTGCCTGGTAGTTTAGCATCCTGAGCTGCATGAGTGTACTATCTCATATCAGTGGGTTTGAATACTTTGGTTCTGTAGTGGGTTTTTCAGTGTTTTTTTACTGTGTTGTCCTGTCGTATCCCTAGCTCTTACATCCTACTCCCTCCGTCCGGATTAAATGTCGCAGAAATGGATAAAACTGGATGTATCTAGAACTGAAATACGCCTAGACCCATCCATTTATTTTCGGATGGAGTGAATACATGTCAACATGTCATGCCTTTCTATTCTTCAGTACCTATTCCATCTCTGCTGTAGCATGTTTTATAACTGAATCACCATTCTTATATATAAGGCATGCAAGGAGAAGATGGATATGTTAGAATCTAAAGGGTTACAAACCAGGTCTTTGCAAAAGATCCAAACGCCAGGATATAATAAACCAACTCCATTTTTCATAGATACTTCTCCAGCATAGAGAAACCCAACTCCCACTGATAATAAGCAGATTCCAGTGGCCAAAGAACTAGTCCGCTCTAGTCCAGCAAAAGAATGTCAACTTCATTCTAAGAAGCGTGTGTGTATCCTCGCATCATGAAATTTTATAGCATTCTGATCATATTTTCTACATGTTTCTTACCCGTCTCTGTTTTAGAAAATAAGGTTAAACGATACAAGACTTCCCCCATTGGGATCGTATTCGAGGAAAATATCTTGCAGGAATTCTCTGTGCTCTAGTGCTGATGTAAGTACCTGTTGTATATCACTATATTTTTACATCAGCATGTATTTTGTTAATCGGCCTGAATCTAACCTTTATCTGATCTAAAATTAGTTGTAGCAAAATGTTAAAGGTGCCAATGTTGATTTTTGTAAGGAAAACTGCCTGGTAGTTTTGCGTACTGAGCTACATGAATGTGCTATCTCATATCACGCACATTACTGAATTGTAGTGCTTCTCTGGTTGCCCATTCATTGTAACATCCCAAAATTCTAAATTTTGGAATGTTATAATAAATAGATAGATTTGACTGATTGTTTGATTGATTGTCTGAAAGTGAGTGAATTCGAAACTTTTGAAAGTTAAATGAGAGGGAATAAAAGGACTTTCCCAAACTTTCATATTTGTTTTCTGATCTTCGTGAATTCAAATTCTTTTCAAATACAAAACCCTAGAGAGAAGATGACATGACTTCTTCCATTTAAAATGAAAGGGGTGTTTGAAAAATATTTGAATTCCATTGGGAAATATTTTCCACTTCAGAAACTTTATGCAACTCAATGATTTTTACGAGAGAAGATAAAATGACTTCTTCAAATTATGAAATATGAGTTGGGAGTTTCAAAGGATCAATTTCAAGTCCTTTTGGAATTAATTTTCAATTTGGATTTATTTGAGTTTTATTCAAATTATTTTTCTCCAAAAATAAAATATATGGAAATTAGGGTAACATGATTCCCTACATTAGAAAATTGGAGAAAAATTTATTTGAAATCATTTTGGTATTTTTAAAATGATTTTTACTAGATTTTAATAGACCAGTAGCACTCTTTGAATTATCTGAATTTGTGTGTATTTTATTTAATGCTAGAAAAATGTTCATGTTGAAGAAAATCTTTTTCTGAAAATTTTGATATATTATATGCCTATATAATATTTTATTTTATTTTGTTTTTCTTTCTTTCTTTGTCTGTGTTTAAAAAAATCCAACTCAAACATGTTTTTGAAAAGTTTAAAATTTGAATTAGATCAGATTTGAATTCAAACTTCGTTTGTTCATAACTTGAGTTTCGTAGCTCCGTTTGAGTTGATTCTTTTTGCAAATCGAAGCTCTTGACCTAAACATTCTAATAAGGCCAAATTCACATAATTTTGGTACTGTTAGAAATTGTTTTATGTTGCAAGAGTTATTTGCTTGGTTTTGATGTTTCTGAATCGTCTTCTTCGTTCTTTCTGATCTCTTGAGTGATTGCTTATGTGTGGTTACTATTGCTTGCTTACGATAGATTGACCGGAGTGTGACGAGTAGATCTATCAAGATTTTGAGTGCGAATCATCTTCATCAACATTGCAGGCAAGTAACACTTTGATCATACCTTTTCTACAACCCAGTTTTATTGCATTAGATCAATCCTCACACATTGCATGGTTAGGATCTAATTAAATTGTGGGATGGGAAGTAGATGAGGTAGTACCTATTACCTGTATTATTATGAAACCTTTGGGAGTTACTTCTATGTTTGCTTATTATGCCATGCTATGCTAGTAGACGTGGATTGGGTGAGTGAAATCCATGACAGATGTGAGATTGTTAATTAAGGGTTTATCTAAGGTGGCAACCTAACACACATCTGGGTGGATTGAGGCACCTGATGTCTATCGGGACTTGCCTGTTTTCTTTTGGACCGCCACCCAGGCTCAAAGGGATCATAAGATCATTCATGCTAGTAACTTCCGTGTGCAGCCACAAGCCATTATGGGCTCTGGCATAGTTGACTAAGTTGTGCGAACTCTTACAGTGGTAGACTAGCAGATGTAGGGGATGTAGGTGGTACGGTCTACCCAATCGTAAGGTGCTAGCGCTTCTGAAAGACTATGTCTCGGTCATCCGTTTCTCAAACACCCTGTAGTGCGAGAAACCAAACGGAGGCGATCGAGTCTTGTGGGGAAAAGTGCGCAAACCTCTGCAGAGTGTATAAACTAATCATGATTAGCCGTGTCCCCGGTTATGGACATCTTGAGTATCTAGTTCTTGGATTATCCTGTTGATCTCATCATGTTACTTTAAATAAATATTGTTGGGTTTAATGATGTTACTTAATTGGGATTGAGAATGCTGTCAACCATTCTCAATGTTCAACAACCACCATGATAGTTAATTAAAAAGTATTCCTTTGCAGTAGGGAAAAATTGGCTTTACGCAAAAACCTTATAACCATAGAGCTTTTCCACCAGCCAAATATGCATGTAGTGATAGCCATTGTTCATCATTCTCTATGGTGTGAATTTGCCAGTACATTGAATGTACTGACCCGTTTCGGGCTGCAACGTCTCATGTTGCAGGTTTCTTACGAAGAGTAAGTGATACGTTAGGGTTACGATTTCTACACTCAACTTTGCCGTTGGTGTTGATGGGAATCCACAACCTTGTTGCTTCCGCTATTTGGATTGAGGTAATAGTATTTACGTTACTTTATACATGTGATTTACCTCTGTTATAAATCCTTCGAGTACTGTGTGTGTCAGCATACCGATCCAGGGATGACACTTAAGCACAGAGACTTGATCCATTCGGGTCGGGTCGCTACAAGATGGTATCAGAGCACATGTTGACTGTAGGACGTGACCCTAGAAACTGGCAAGCCCATAGCAAAGATTTTTCTCTACAACTTTCCCTTTCAAAAAGATCTTTTACCTCTCTTCTCTTCTGAGCTTATTCAAAAATTCCTTTTTAGTGAGACCATATCCCTTTTTCCTTTTTGACCACTCGAGGATTCCACTGAGGAGACCACTCCAAGAAGTACAAGATATCGGACAACTAAAGCCACTTCGGAATGAAGAGTATTTTCCGTGCATCTGAAAAAATGGAAACTACAACGGTTGAGGACCGAAGACAAGTAGAATTTGAAGGCTCTGAAGAATCCCCAGATTTGTATGACCTAGGAAGGCTACCCTGATGGAACTTAACAGATTTTGGAAGTTGTCAATACCCGAGATCAAGGCGTATGGGAGAAAGACCGGAACATGGAGAGTTGAGAACTCAAAGTTTTGTCAAGAAAACCCTAAGGTAGGAGATATCAACTATGGAAGATAGCTCATGGCAATGACAAGGGCAGAAACACGTTATCCGTGATGTCATCGCCACTGATACTATGGTCACCGAGCTGAGCTAAGCATGCATTTCTTCGGAAGGATTGGATGGTAGAAGGTTCATGGAGCACCTAACAGTAAGATGAAGTTTTAACCTTAGCTGGTGTATCGCCAGAATCTGGAGTAGTACATCAAGAATTTTAAGATGGAGCTCCAGGAAGCCGTATTTTGACAGGGAAGCATTTCGTGAAGAATTTAGGTGCAAGAAGCTGAAGTAGCCAAGCTGGAGGAGCAAAACCTCTAGATACCAGAGATTCGTCAGGAACTGAAGGACAGTCTGATCATGGTTCATGCCAAGGATGTTGAAACCCGGAAGTTTGGAATGCAACTCCAGAAATATTAAGGGACGACACGATAGACTTTGCGACAACAAAGATGAGCGGGCAAAAAGGACTTGAGAAAGACAAGTATGACCGGAAGAAGCCATTGGAGACATAAACAAGGCTTGAAGAGTTTGGAGACGTTGAAGATTTATTGACCTTAGAAGACCAAACCCCTGTTATATACCTACGTTAGATGCGACGTTTGTGAGCTGTCATTTGTTTGATGTTTTTCGACAGCCACAACAAAAATCTGTCTTTTCAAAACTGTTGTTTGCATTGTGTGTATCCCTCTCTATCCCTCTTATCTCACCCCAAAACCCTTGGACCCAATAGAGGATGAATGGAGATGAGCTTGTATTTTCTGGACCGATGAGTCAATTGGAGACAGACCGATGGATTCAGAACATGGAGGATCATATGGAGAACAACCCTATAGTCGGAAAGGATATGGCCCAGCATGCTCTTCAATGCTTTGAAAGAGGTGCTGCTACTTGGTGGAGGATGTATCAAACCATCAATGGATGGCAAGGAGTAACCACTTGGAAATAATTTAAGTTGACCTTGCTAAAGTCTCAGTTTGTGTCCCAGAAATTGAAGCCTTATGGAAAGGATATGAAGAAAACTTATGCATGCAAGCTTTGTGGAGAAATATGACACAACCATAAAGAACACAAGGATGAATGCCCTAATTGTGAAGGAAGTCACCCAGCTGAAGAATGCCCAACTAGGCAGATCACTTGTTTCTTGTGTGAAGGGACTACCCACTACCCTGCACAGAGTCACATTTACACCATGGTACAAGGAACCATCCAGCAGAAAAAAAAAAGCAATGAAAGGAGTCCTAATGGGAATTTTAAAAGAACCTGCGATGAAGGACGAGGTGGAGGACACACCCAAAGAAGAACCAATTAAACCCCGCACCAAGTCTTGCTATTCATGTGGAGAAGAAGGACACATCTCCCAGAATTGTATGAATGGGAATCTAGTAGAATTCCCGGCTGAGGAAGTAGAGTATGACCCACAGGAAATAGAAGCCCTGATTGGAATGGAAAAGTCCAGAAAGAGAAGTAGATTGGATTCCAGGAAGGATCTGAGTCATGTCACCTGTTATGGGTGCAAGGAGTCAGGGCACTACCACAACAATTGCCCAAAAAGGAAGCCAAGGACCCAAGTAGGCTATATAATCACAAGGAAACCTCGAATCCTCCCAGAAGTAATATGTTTCCGTTGTAATGAAGCAGGGCACTTTGCCAGGGAATGCCCCAAGGAGAAGGAAACTTGTGCTAGATAGTTGAGTTTGCAACAAAAGAAATGGAGTAGTAGAAGTGAGAACATTTTCTTTTAGATTGAGGTGTTGAGTTGAGACATGTAATGGAGAAGCGAGAGATTGTAATCATTTGAGAATGAATAAAGTAGCATCGTTGGTACTGATATGGATTTTATGAGCTGTTACTCTATGAAGAAGGATTTTGACCATTTTGAGGATAAGAGAAATATGTTCTATGGAAGATTTGTACATTTTAAGGGTGGTAGTACCCTGTAATGGATTTCGGACAAAATGAATATGAGTTTTTGTCTCGATATGTGTGATGCCCCAAGAGTATGTGGGATGAAGTTGGAGGCCGTCAGTTGTTTGGATCAAATGTGATCAAGGAGTCAGAAGAGAATGTTCAAGATAGACTGAAGGTAGCTCAGTCCAGGCAGAAGAGTTGTGCAGACTCAAAACTCAAGGAGGTAGTCTATGAAATTGGAGACAGAGCATGTCTTCGTGTGGCCCCTCTGCGAGGAGTTAAACGAATTGGACAGTTAGCCCCGAGATTTGTAGGACCATACCGAGTTTTGGAGCGTATGGGAGAAGTGGCCAACAAGTTGGAGTCACCCAAAGGACTGTCAGGAGTTCATGATGTGTTTCACATTTCCCAGTTGAAGAAGTGCCATGCAGAGATGGCCAATATTCCCCTGTAAGGACGCTTGACCGCGGAAAGGATAATGATGTTCCACGAAGTAGAGTATGGACTTCATAAGTATAAGTTTTTACCTCGGTATGTGGGATATCCCACGAGGATGAAGAGATGAAGTACTATTGGATATAAAGGAGGTATGATGTTGGTAATATGGAGCAATGGCAACCCCATGACAAGTCTGAGTACTCACGTCTTGGTTTGGTGCCAATAGAAGGAAAGAAGACAATACAATTGGATGGATTCTAAGAAGCTGGAAGTTGGAAGTTGGAATAGCGATAAGTTGCCCGTTGATAAGTTCAAGGACTACAAGTGATGAGGTGTGCCATAACCCACATGCCCCAGGACCTGCCAAGAAGCAAGCACATTCTTGCTGAAGGAAAAACCTGGAAGTGGATATACCTTTGTCGACAGACGATTTTATAGGAGTTTACGCAAAACCTGAGAGTTGTGAAGGAACGATAGATGTTGGTCTGGCTTGCAGAATCAATGGATTATTCCGAACTTGGTTCGTCGACGAGAGAAATTCTGCAATGCTTGTGAGGATGACCGAGTGTTACAATGCGAGATTCGCTAAACCGTATACAAGGTAATGATTTGGGTGCGGGATGGATTGATCACCATACCGACTTACTATTATTATTCTCCTTGCTATATGGGATGGTAAATCTGAGTGACTTGCCTATAGTAGAGAGACGACGATATTAAACCTTGTTAAACCTTAGAATGGTATAAGAATTTTTCCCTTGTACACGACAGCTTTTTGCCAACCGTAGGTTATACGGTGAGGATCAACCCAGACCCATTTCCTGCAGGAGAAGCCATAAATTGTTAACCACCATGAGATATCGATAGCTGTTTAGTTTTGGCGCCAGACCGGTCAGCTAAGAAGACCCAATCTCGAAATAACCTTACCAAGAGGAAAGGACAGAAGAAATGAGGAAAAGGTTATGCCACTACTGGAAGAGCCCAGAGAAGGAATTTGCCGAGAAATCTGAGAAGACCGGCCCCGTCAAGAATAAGGATGGAGTATATGAGTATTGATGGGACCGTAACCATGTTTCTAAGGGTGGTAGCACCCCAGACCCCTTTAATGATTGATGGATTTTGAGGAGACCCCCAAACCCTAACCTTTTCTTGCTAGCCTCTCCGAATCTCGAGGACGAGATTGATTTTAAGGGTGGTAGGTTTGTAACATCCCAAAATTCTAAATTTTGGAATGTTATAATAAATAGATAGATTTGACTGATTGTTTGATTGATTGTCTGAAAGTGAGTGAATTCGAAACTTCTGAAAGTTAAATGAGAGGGAATAAAAGGACTTTCCCAAACTTTCATATTTGTTTTCTGATCTTCGTGAATTCAAATTCTTTTCAAATACAAAACCCTAGAGAGAAGATGACATGACTTCTTCCCACATGCTTATGGGCGTCATCTGTGCTGAGGTTGCAGATTGTGACATTGTAGATGGTTAGGTTCTGCTCATTTATTTGCACTGGCATCAATCTTTGATTGACCAGTGAATGTAATTCCCTGTAATATATTCTGGATGTGCAACGTTATTCCCTGTATGACGTACCTTTGCTCGTCGTAATGGGCTCAAATAATCTAATTTGGCCTAAAGACATGAACGAACTTTAGTGGGCCCATTATGTTAATGGGCTGTTACTAGGCCGAAAGTTAATGGTCGGCCCTCCTACCTCCCGGGTCGTTAACAGGCCGACATCGAAGCGGGCAACAGGTGGCCCCAATTTATTTCATGGGCCGTTAACAAGCCGTTACTAAGTTTGGGCTACATATGGCCCAACTATACTGTAGGCCTTTAGCAGGCGGAAAGAGACAGCGGGCTTGTATTGGACCATGAAGAGCATGGGCCACTAACAGGCCGAAAGTCAGGTCGTATTGTAAACGGCCCAACTGTGTTGTGGGCCTTTAGTAGGCCGAAAGAGAAACCGGGCTGGTATTGGACCATGAAGGGCATGGGCCGTTAAGAGGCCAAAACTAAGGTCCGACTACAAATGGCCCAACTCATTTATGGTCCGTTAACAGGCCGAAAGGCACACAAGGGCGGGAATTGGCCCAACACTTAAATGGGTCGCTAAAAGACCAAAACTCAGGTCCGACTACAATGGGCCCAACTGATTTATGGGCCATCAACAGGCTGAAAGTGACACCGGGCCAGAAATTGGCCCAACACTTAAATGGTCCGCTAAAAGGCCAAAACTCAGGTCCGACTACAAATGGCCCATCAGATTTATGGGCCGTCAACAGGCTGAAAGACACACCGGGCCGGAAATTAGCCCAACATTTAAATGGGTCGCTAAAAGGCCAAAAGATGTACATCTTGAAAATTGACCCATCCATTAAATGGCCCGTTAACAGGCCGAAATCTCATCAGGCCGATATTGAGCCCAAATATATAGCGGGCTGTTAACGGGCTCGAACTGACGATGGGATGCAATGGTGTCAAATCTTTAACGGGCCGAATTGGCACATCTCGTATGGGCCGTGGGCTTAAATGGACCTGACACAAGTAGGCCTTATATGGGCCGGCCTGCTAATTTTTACTGGGCCGACCTTTTTCACCGGAATGAGCCACTGTTGGGTCGTGCCACGTGTCGACCTATCATAGGCGCCTCCTGTCCAATGAGTGGATGACATCTATCCCAACGATGAGCCGACATGTGTTTCCTCTAGTCAATGATGATTTTACACGTGGAAAATCCCCATTGGTCGGTGCTGTTAACGGGTTATCGGATCCAAAACCCGACCCGATAGCTTAACGGCGTTCCGTTACGGTGGATGCCACGTGTCGATCACCCTTGACGAAAGCACTTCTGTGACGCGCGATTTATCGTCATGGAAGTGGACACTTCCGTGATGATAATTTTAGTAATGTCATGGAACACTTCTACGACAGCACATGTATGACTATCTTGATTCTGTCGTAAATTTGTCATGGATGTACATGCATGACAAAAAAAGAGACCTACTGTGACAAACATGTATCATCACGGAAGTGTATTTTTTTGTAGTGCCTACACATATGCATGGATGCTGATCGATCTCCCTCAATACATAGGCAGGTCTCTCTCCTTATGCACACATATAACAGTTGTTCTACCTCTATAGTTAGGTCTCTGCCCCCCCCCCCCACACCGATAGTCGAACATTGTAGGTAGGTATCCATGCCACATAGACAATCTGCACCTGTTCCCCTCTCATGTTCCAGTGGGCCAGCCAGCCTATATCTTTGACGTGGGCACACACAAATTTGATGGCACTCTTTATCGATCGCGCACACACAAATAGTTCATCCCTCTCTTCGATTCTATGGATATCTCACACCGATGATACCTCCACTCTCTTCTTGTGGATGACCCCCTCTATATATGTTATATCCAGGCCTCTGTTTCACACACATTGCATATGTTACATTTTTTGTTTGAGATATCATCAACACATATTCCCTGTCTATATCTCGCGCACCCCCTGAAAAAACACTCACAAACCCACACACCATCTCTCTCTAGATTTGTATCTCTCTCACACACACCCACATAAGTGGTGTACATACACGTACTCACGCTTTGTTCCCAGCCATACCCGCGCGGGTACACGGTGGAGCTCATTTGCGTACGAAATGGCAGCCCATGTGCTAATTTAAGAGTGTGTAGTGATTGTTTACTTATGGAGGTCGTGTACCACGCGCGCACGAATCAAAGTTCGACTTGATGCGTTGGCGTGTTATTTTTAAATAAAGTTATATTGCTCAATGGCACGTACACAGAATATAAAACGATTGGAGAAAAAAGTAGTCTTCTCCACTTATACAATGGAGCCTGCCTGCCAGGGTTTGTCTCTCTTCATAGTATCTCACACAAGGCGGCGGTGGCCTCTCTCTCTCTCATCGTTGGTCACTGATCCAGCCGCATCCCGTCCGCCTACGAAAAGGGAGGATGTGCATTGTTTCTCCATTTGACGGTGTCGAGGCAGCACGTCCCGATCTGCGGTACCCGCCATTCTCTCTGGCCAACTCCCGCGCTGTAGAGCCTTCACCACTTGCTCGTTGCCGCAGTATGGGCAGATCCCGCCCACCACCGCCCACCTAGTTACATCCCGATGACCCCCAGGTATCCCCTCCGACCTTGCTCCACTGCCCATCTTCCGACATTGCTGCATGTGGATCTTCCCTAGTTCTTTGCCCAAAACATAGCTTGTCCACGTATTGTCCATATTGCAATCTCATCCTCACACCGTTTTAGATAAACAACTGTGCCGCTATCTTCCCTTAGGACAAGGAATATGCTTATTTTTTGTCGTCGTATGTGTCATCAACTGTTATCGACCAGTAATTGTTTCCTTCCTACCTCTTGTTTGCAAACATGGCTATCGATTTCACCTCGTTGCTATTGCGACCTTTTGGTGAACTGCACAAATCACTTTTTTCTTAAGAGTGTCTTGTGCAGTTCCGCTAAAATGTCACATGGGCAACGCCTCTACATTTTAGTGCAACTACACAAAGGGAGATTGGTTTTGCTATCCTTCCCGTCGAACTCCGAGCCTAATCTTCTCCAACAATTGGTTAGTTTTATGAGAGATTGCAAAGGTGATCGGCTTCTACTTGTGTGTGTATGTGTGTGTTTCATTAACTACTACTGGTGCCAGTATTAATATAATCACACTTGTTCAATATCTTTGCAAACATGGATGCTTAATTCAATTTTAGTGGAACTGCACAAAATGATCGGATGGTCCATGTCCTCCATAGAATCCTTTCTTGGCTAACATGTCTTGTTCACTTCCACAGAGCTACGTGAAACTAGCTGCCAGCCAATGAATGGCAGGAAATGGAACCATGCCTACGGACATCATCCTTCAATTTTTATTTATTTGTACACATTCTCACAACTTGGTATTCAGTTGTGATGTAAATATTGACGCTTTTTTAGATGCATTTGCATGCATGTTAATTTCCTTTGTAATCCCTCCGTCCTGTGAAAAGTATACATATAGAAATTTTAGGACAAATTATGAACTGGAGTAAAAAATGCATTGGATAAGTCTTAGCCACCATCTCTCTCGTATTTAATTACCCAACCCCCAATGAGCTAAGTGCATGTACAAATTAAGGAGACCAGGTGTAGAATATTATTGGTCTTGATTACCGTGTGATGAGAGAGAATCATTTTTTCTCTACTACCTAAAAGAAACATAAGGTTCTGTTTCCCCTCTTACGTTCCCCCTCTTCGTCCAACCCCTTCGTACGATCCCCCCTCTCCTCCAGCGATTTTTTCTCCCTCCACCGGTTTTCTCCCTCTGCCGATTTTCTTCTTCTCCCTTCAATTGAATCTATCTTTGGTAAAGAAATTCACATAAGGCAACCAAGCACAATCAATCAACAATCAATCCAAACGCAATCAATTTATGCATGTCAATCAATTCATTCATGACCGTGATCAATCTCATTCCTTCTTTCAATCAAACAGTGATCAATCTCCTTCCTTCTTTAAATCACTTCCTTTTTCTATCACCATGGTTTACTTCATGCCAATGAAAATGAAAATAGTCAGATCAGTCAATGTACGTCTGTATACCATGCCAATACAAAATTCCAGCGCTTCTATTTCCCGCCATATACCATGCTATAAAAATCATTATGCGTTCTGAACCTTGAGTCATGTTGAAGAGAAATAGAGTCTTGGCGCTCATGGCGATGGGACCCAGGATGGGCCGTCCTGGCTCGAAGAGGGTCATGGCACCACCGCCTGTGAACTTCGTTCCCGCTCCCATTGGCCCTCCACCGCCGATCGATAGGCAACATTTTATCCATTCCTGCTTTTAGTTATTTGCATAAGTAAATATACAGAATTGTGCTCTTTGTCAACCAATTGCAGACATGTAAGGTTCAGCGAAATAGAAAACCTACATATATACAGTAGAGGTTGTGACGCAACGACAAATGTTTTTTATGCTCGCATCAAACATACCCGGAGTGGAGCAGCCATCTTTCACGCCATCCTCATTGACCAAACTGTAAGTCTTCAAAAAAAGATATGCTATCAAGTGATCTGCTGATAATATATTCAACATGCTGCTCATGTATGCAATAAATTTCCAGGGGGTCAAAATGGATGCAATTGCATTTGATCCATTTCAATCGATCGCATATCGCTTCAGCGACAACCTACGTGCCGGCTCAGTATACTTATTCAAAAAAGTTGGTTTTGAACCAGTAGCTATGCATCTGCTAGTTACATTGCCGGTGCCATGTGACTTTTACATCGTCCTCCACTCGCGCACTGAAATACTTCTTGCCAGGGCCAGCATTAACACCCCTTCATTGCAATCCTAAATGGTTAGTATAGGATGCTAGATTATTATCAGTGGCCCTACAGTCTTGTCCGTCTGCCATGCTATACTACTGGGCCGTGATCACTTCGGGAGGTGATCACAGGCATATGCTATATACTTTATACTGTTACATTACTTATGATACTGTTCGGAGATGGGGCCGAAGGGGCAGGTGCCTCCATCCCGGTAGAGGTGGGCCTTGGTTCCCGATGGCCCCTGACTGTTACTTCGTGGCGGAGCGACAGGGCAGGTTGAGACCACCTAGGAGAGAGGTGGACCTGGCCCTGGTCGGCGTCCGTGATTATTTCAAAATAACACGCTTAACGAGATATTGGTATTTGATTTGAGTCTTGCTACTGGCCTATACGTACTAACCATCTACGCGGGGACAGTTATGGGCACTCGACGTCGTGGTATCAACCGAAGCCTTCGTGACGTCAGCGACTGAGCGGCACGCCCTGGGTTGGACTGGAACGCCTACTCTTGTATAAGGGAGTCTAGGTCTGCTCATCGGCCGCGTACGCAACATGCAAGTGTGCAATGGGCGATGGGCCCAGACCCCTGCGCCATAGGATTTAGACCGGCGTGCTAACCTCTCTGTTGTGCTTAGGTCGGGCTGCGACGTGTTGATCTTCCGAGGCCGGGCATGACCCAGAAAAGTGTGTCCGGACAAAGGGGATCGAGCGTGTTGGGAAATGTGGTGCACCCCTGCAGGGAAGTTGATCTATTCGAATAGCCGTGTCCATCGGTAAAAGGACAATCCGGAGTTGTACCTTGACCTTATGACAACTAGAACCGGATACTTAATAAAACACACCCTTCCAAGTGCCAGATATAACCGGTGATCGCTCTCTCACAGGGCGACGAGGGGAGAATCATCGATTAGGATTATGCTACACAATGCTACTTGATGGACTTACCTTCTGCTCTCTTCTACATGCTGCAAGATGGAGGTTACCAAAAGCGTAGTCTTCGATAGGACTAGCTATCCTCCTCTTATTCCGGCATTCTGCAGTTCAGTCCACATATGATATCCTTTTCCATTTTATACCAATGCATACATATGTAGTGTAGCTCCTTGCTTGCGAGTACTTTGGATGAGTACTCACGGTTGCTTTGCTCCCCCTTTTCCCCCTTCCTATACCCGATTGCTGCGACCAGGCGATGGAGCCCAGGAGCCAGACGCCACTGTCGATGACGAGTACTACTACTCAGGAGGTGCCTACTACTACGTGCAGCCCGCTGACGACGACCAGGAGTAGTTTAGGAGGATCCCAGGCAGGAGGCCTGCGCCTCTTTCGATCTGTATCCTAGTTTGTGCTAGCCTTCTTAAGGCAAACTTGTTTAACTTATGTTTGTACTCAGATATTGTTGCTTCCGTTGACTCGTCTATGATCGAGCTCTTGTATTCGAGCCCTCGAGGCCCCTGGCTTGTAATATGATGCTTGTATGACTTGTTTTATTTGTAGAGTTGTGTTGTGATATCTTTCCGTGAGTCCCTGATCTTGATCGTACACGTTTGCGTGTATGATTAGTGTACGGTTAAATCGGGGGCATCACAAGTTGGTATCAGAGCCGACTGCCTGTAGGAATCTCCCTTCCATACTCCTTGGCCAAAGTCGAGTCTAGTCATTGCTAAACTTTTACTAACATGGCTGTGTGCCTTACAGGATCACGTCGCCATTGGGTGGTATTAGGATCTTTTATTCCTCGACCTATACTCTAGGACTCTAATCTCTCTTCTAATCGGGTTAAATGATTTTACTAACTCTAACTCTAGGATCTCGTGATCGCTTCCACCCGGAAAGCACCTTATTACCGATGATCGTCTGCTACACCAGGAGACCCTAAAGATACTCTCCGCTGTTAACCCGAGAATTTGTGTTCATCGCGTTGCAATTCCCCTTCTACCGTCACCCCTTATGGATAACTACATGCAGTTGTCATTCTTACATTCATCCCCAGTTGGTCTTGTTATTACAAGATACCCCGAAATACTCGTCGTTGTTTCGATAATCCATTGAGCTTACTGCCTTGCTGTTCTTTGTCACCTGAATACCCCTATGGACAATTCTCGCACTTATCCAGTCTCCGCTCATCCCCCAGTTGTTCATGTGTTTCACAATGGTCTTCGAAATACTATTCGATCCTCCAAAAATCCTTAGTAGCTTATGGCTCTGCAATACTTGTCTGCTTGCATTATGGATGCTTTCCATATGTCTGGCAATATTCGTTGGTATCCTTAGACACCGTCATTTTGATCCTATTGATTCAACATGAGTGCGAATGCACAAAATCATCAGTTGATCCTTTTAAATTATCTTTCTGGCTCAGACGTCATTTTTGAACACGAGTTTGTTCTCGACCAATCTGTTTGCTGTCAATTATACCCTTAGGTCTATTGAAGTTATCCACCCTTGATCAGAGCGTCTGCTTCTGATCCTTCTATTTGGAAAACATAACTCCTTTGATATCTAAGCATCGAATCGTTCAGGTATTCTGTAATCTGATGCCCTTGCATCCTTTCTTCAACTGATTGTGTGCCGATACTCACATCAGCTCCGCTATGGACCGTCAGGTCCTTTATTGGATTATTATTCGAAAGTGTCCTCCTTATTCAATAACCTTGTGAGCCTTTCCTCGGATACATAATGCTTGTGGTAAATTGTATCCTCTGTTTTCTCAACCATGCTCTGTTTTCGAGCTAGTGGTATTTACGATTGAAGCTTGTGGTATATGTTTCCACAATACCCTGATGGGTTGAACCTATGCTTTTCTTAATCTGTGTGAACCCGAAAGTTTTCACGGGTCATACTCCTCTGGTAATTCACCAGGTAGGTTTTGACACTGAAATCATTTTTTATCTAGAGCAGTGAATGAAAGGTTATGCATTGAAGAAGTGGGAGTCGACCTTGAACTTTGTGTTCATGCCCATGGACACGATGTAGATCTTATCATTAAATCTTCTCTTAAATTAAATTTTCCCCTTGGTATAAGTTCTTATATCTGGGATCCGACCTTTTTCAATCGTGGTTTCGACCATATGTTCTTCTTTGACCCCATTTCACGGGCAAGTTTAAGCACTTGTCTTCTCTGGATCAATACACCAGTCCAACCTTTACTTTGATATTTCGTCGAGCATTACACCATGGTACCTCGATAATATCAAGTACTACATAACCTCTTATGAGTTCTTCATCAAGTACTACATTCTCACTGATTCCAATTTTTCACGGGCTCTGAGTTATTAAACACTCAAGGACCGATAACTGGATCGAGTTCACACTACGGTTCAACAACTATTATAAATCTTCTTTGCTTACGAGTTTGTACCCGATCACGTCCTTCCTACCCTATTTAGCTATATCATTACTGTGATGATTTTAACTGTGCTACCTGGTCCTTATTCCCGGAGCACAACTTTCGACGATGAGCTAAGCTTACGTCGATCTTCCTCATCATACCATTTTGCCGTAAACAATGAGCTTGGTTTCGAGTTTATGTCATACCCTTGGGTTCAATAACCTTTCGTTTCATCATTCCTTGGCTTGATGTCATCGCCGACCGATTACATCTTCATGAAATCTCTCAACAATTGTGTCGTGTTCATCATCGGCATTCTGAGCTCTTCCAGGAGGTCAATTGAGTTCATTATGAGAAATACCATCCTTGCCCTCGATGATCTGTGTTATCATTGACCACTTTATTGACTTCCCTCCAGCAAAAACTTATTCGTGTTTTGTGTTATACCTTGAGATCCTTGCTATCCAGCAATTATTCTTCTTTACCTTGGAGTATTACTATCTTATATGTCAAGAATGTCGTGAGAATTTCACCACCTCTTAAGAATTCTCCATACAAGTGCTACTTCTTGCCATCTCCATTCATTCCTTGGTCCTTGTGTTGTTTCTAACCGGAAAACCGACAACTGAACTATGATGTGCGAATCCAAAACTTCTAGCAACCTTACTGCTTTGGAGTTAATGGTCAACATTTCATTCTTAGATCATTGGTTATCGAACCACCATTCTAGCATTGATCACGCTACGCAAGTCCATATTTCGGGTGCACCTTTCAACCAAATTGTGTATGTTTTCCTCGAGCATACATCAGTATATTATTTGACTTGACAAATGTTATCTCGTTGTTCACATGGTTGTGGAAATTCATCTTTTTGGAAATCTTGATGGATTGTCCCTGAGCCCATCAGCCACCTCATCCTCTCCTTGGTTTAAATGTGAAAGTGCGTTATATCGACTAGAGGGGGGGTGAATAGGCGATTTTTATGAAAGTCTTCAAAACGTGGAAGTTTCGAAGACAAACGATAGAAATAAACCTATTACCATGCAGCGGAAGGTAGACTACACTAGGCAAACCATAGTCAAGTATTCAATGGAGTGAGAGCACAATGACTAATGGCAGCAATGTAGTAAGGATCAGGTAGGAAGATGTTATGAAGCCAACAGAACACGCAGTCACTCAGTGAAGACAAAAGATAGTGCAAACATACAATGACTTCACAAGGAGTAACATTAAGTAAAGGGAAGGGAAGGATGAAACCAGTGACTCGTTGAAGACAATGATTTGTTGGACCAGTTCCAGTTGCTGTGACAACTGTACGTCTGGTTAGGGCGGCTAGGTATTTAAACCTGAGGACATACAGTCCCGGACACCCAGTCCTCACCGTATTCCCCTTAAGCTAAGGTCACACAGACCTCGCCCAATCACTCTGGTAAGTCTTCAAGGTAGACTCCCAAACCTTCACAGACTTCGTTCACCGGCGATCCACAATGTCTCTTGGATGCTCAGAACGCGACGCCTAACCGGCTGAAGGATTCACAGTCCTCAAGTGTAATAAGTCTTCAGATCACACAGACAAGAAGACTTAAGTGATGCCTAATTCTCTTTGGCTCTGGGTGGTTAGGGCTTTATCCTCGCAAGGAATTCTCTCTCAAAGGCTTCGAGGTGGGTTGCTCTCAAACGACAAAAGCCGTACTCTAACTCTGAGCAGCCAACCGTTTATGGTTTGTAACGCCCCAGATATACTTTCCATATTTGTACTCCAA
This sequence comes from Triticum urartu, assembly GCF_003073215.2. Taxonomy (NCBI): domain Eukaryota; kingdom Viridiplantae; phylum Streptophyta; class Magnoliopsida; order Poales; family Poaceae; genus Triticum; species Triticum urartu. Next base: position 253,198,145 of record NC_053024.1, read on the forward strand.
CTCTTGCCGTTTCCGGCGTTAAGTTATATTTATTTCTCGGGTTCGGGTCTTTGTCTCCGTGTGTTGTTTTTCTTTTCCGTGCATCTCTTACCATGTCATCACGTGCATTGCATTTGCATACATGTTCATCTCATGCATTCGAGCATTTTCCCCGTTGTCCGTCTTGCATTCCGGTGCTTCGTTCTCCTCCGATGGCCTTTTCTAGCGTTCTTTCGTGTGTGGGGATTAAACATTTCCGGATTGGACCGAGACTTTCCATGCGGCCTTGGTTTACTACCGGTAGACCACCTGTCAAGTTTCGTGTCATTTGGACTTCGTTTGATACTCCTACGGTGAACCGAGGGACCGAAAAGGCCTCGTGTGTGTTGCAGCCCAACACCCCCCAAATTTGTCCCAAAACCCACCAAACTTTGCTCCATGTCCTAGAGCGTTCGATCACGATCGCGTGGGCGAAAACCGCACCTCATTTGGACTCTCCTAGCTCCCTCTATGCCTATTTAAAGGCCCCCATTTTTCGGATCTCGGATTCTCCCCGTCCTCCTCCTAAAAAAAACAGATCAAACCCCCCCCCCCATCGACGGACGTGTCCGGACCCGACCGGACAACGTCCGCCCGATCCGTCTCGCCCAACCAGCGTCCGCCACGTGGCCCGCCGCCGCCGCACCGACGGGCCCGCGCGCAGCCCGAGGCCGCATCGCCGCCGCCCGCCTCCTCCTTCGCCCGAGGCCGCCGCCGCCCCGCCGCCGCCCGCATCGGCGCCGGACGCCGCCGCCTCTCCTTGCCCCCGCACCGCCGGCCCCGCCGCCTCCTCGCCGCGCCGCCGCGGGACGCCGCCCCCGCCGGCGCCGCCGACCGCCGCCGCCCCGCCCTCCGGTCCCCTCGTCGCCGGCCGCTGCCTCCTTCCCCGTCGTCGCCGGTGAACAGTACCGCCGCCGCCTCGGTATCCGTGCCCGATCTAGATCTGGATCTGGGATATTTCGGTTGACTTTCTCCTCCCAAAACCTTAATTTTCGAGCAATCTTTGGCTGATGATATCTCCGCAACCGTAACTCTGTTTTGGGCATATGATATATCAAAATCTTCGTCTCCACATGTACATCATTTCATTCCATTGCATCATTTGCATTTGAGGTCATCTTGTTGCCCAAAATGCTGTTAGAAGGAGGCTTCGTGAGTTAAATTGCAGATCCGTTAGTTCATCATGCACTTTTGTCATTTTTGCCATGTTTAATCCGTGCATGATATGCCTGTGCCCCTTTGGGATGAATTGTTAAGCATTTTGTCTTCTTTCCAGAGGTGCCACCCATGCATTTTTAGGATGTGTGTGTTGTCTTGTGCAAGCTTGCGAAGAGAGGTACCTGAGATTGCTGATTTCAGGGACTTAGTGATTTTCACTAAGTCTGGGATATTTTAGTTCGTGATGCTATATGTCCAGCTTGTTTCCTAGTGATCCGTGCCTCTTTTGAGGATGATCATTAAGGGAGTTTTGATATTTATGTTATGCTCTATCCATCCATGTCTTTGTTTGCATATGTGGAGTGCTCTGGGTTGACTCAATCGAGCTCAACTTTTGCTTCGTTGTTAATCTGGGCAGATCGTCAACTTGTTTGCGATTTTGCCGATGCTACCGTTAGTGTTCCATGCATGCTATGCCTTTGTTCTTGCCATGTGTAGCTAGCATATTGTGCCTTCTTGCTGGTTATATGCTTGCCTTGCTATGACTTGCACCGTAGTGAGTGCATCGAGCTCGTTTACATGCCTTCGTGAGTTATAATTTCAGCATGTCCCAGTTTTCACTAAGTCTGAAAACTGATTGTGTTCGAGCTATGTTCGTGAGCTCGGTAGAGTATTTTGTGAACCCTTTTGACCCCACGTCACTTTGGGTGTTTTGTTAAGCTTGTTGAGTAGCTCCATGACATGTTCTTACTTGTCATGTTCAGGTCATTTATCATGTTGTTTTGCTGCTCCAAAGAGAGCTTCGTGATCTGAAATTTCAGGATAGTGTTAATTTCACTAAGTCTGGAATCTGTTTTGCATATTCATTTTTGCATCTTGTGTACATCACTGCTATGTATTTTGTATTCATGTTTGGTGGCTGTAGCATGTTCATTTCGTTGCATTTAGATGCCTACTTGCTGTAAATCGCAGACCGGTGTCATATCTTAAAACGCTTGCCATTTCCAAACCGTACCTCCGATTCCAATGATCTTTATATCGTTTTCAAGAGATTTCATCCCCTCTATCCAGTGGCACACTTGGAATTCCAGGTTGAGGCCAGGTTCATGCATTTCCTGTCATATCTTGCATTTTGCATCCCGCATCGCATCCCGCATAGCATATCATCATTTCATCATATTGCTTGGTCTTGCACGTGGTTGATTGTATCCTTGTTGCTTGTTTGTCTTGTTTGGGTAGAGCCGGGAGACGAGTTCGCTACCGAGGAGCCCGTTGAGTTTGCTTGTGAGGATCCAGTCAGCTTTGACAACTGTGCAGGCAAGATGATCATACCCTCGAAATCACTACTATCTTTGCTATGCTAGTTTGCTCGCTCTTTTGCTTTGCCACTGCTACGATGCCTACCACTTGCTTGTCAGCCTCCCAATTGCATGATTGAACCTCTAACCTACCATTGTCCTAGCAAACCGTTGATTGGCTATGTTACCGCTTTGCTCAGCCCCTCTTATAGCGTTGCTAGTTGCAGGTGAAGATTGGAGCCGTTCCTATTGGAATATCTTTTATTTGCTTGTTGGGATATCATTATATTGCTATGTTATCTTAATGCATCTATATACTTGGTAAAGGGTGGAAGGCTCGGCCTCTCGCCTAGTGTTTTGTTCCACTCTTACCGCCCTAGTTTCCGTCATATCGGTGTTATGTTCCCAGATTTTTGCGTTCCTTACGCGGTTGGGTTATAATGGGAACCCCTTGATATTTCGCCTTGATTAAAGCTTTTCCAGCAATGCCCAACCTTGGTTTTACCATTTGCCACCTAGCCTTTTCTTTCCCTTGGGTTCTGCAGACTCAAGGGTCATCTTATTTTTAACCCCCCCCCCCCGGGCCAGTGCTCCTCTGAGTGTTGGTCCACCTGTCAGCTACCGGTGGTCACCAGGGGCAACTCTGGGCTGGCCTACCCGTACCTAAGACAATCTGAGTGTGCCCTGAGAAAGAGATATGTGCAGCTCCTATCGGGATTTGTCGGCATATTCGGGCGGTGTTGCTGGTCTTGTTTTAACTTGTCGAAGTGTCTTGAGTTACCGAGATACCGAGTCTGATCGGAACGTCTTGGGAGGAGGTCTTTTCCTTCGTTGACCGTGAGAGCTTGTCATGGGCTAAGTTGGAACTCCCCTGCAGGGATTGAACTTTCGAAAGCCGTGCCCGCGGTTATGGGCAGATGGGAATTTGTTAATGTCCGGTTGTAGATAACTTGAACCTTAATTAATTAAAATGAATCAACTGAGTGTGTTGCCGTGAAGGCCTCTTCTCGGCGGAGTCCGGGAAGTGGACACGGTGTTGGAGTAATGCTTGCGCAGGTTGTTCCTCTAGATTCTCGCTCGCGCCTTGCCTCCTCTTCTCGCTCTCTTTTGCGTATAAGTTAGCCACCACATATGCTAGTCGCTTGCTGTAGCTCCACATACTTGCCTTATCCTTCCTAAGCTTAAATAGTTTTGATCGCGAGGGTGTGAGATTGCTGAGTCCCTGTGGCTCACAGATACTATAATTCCAGATGCAGGTCCAGGTGATTCCGCTCCAGGTGACGAGTACGAGCTCAAGTGGGAGTTCGACGAGGACTCTCAGCGTTATTATGTTTCCTTTCCCGATGATCAGTAGTGGTGCCTAGTTGGGGATCGATTCGGACCTTGTCGCATGTTGGGTTCTTTTCCATTTTGGCGCCGTAGTCGGGCCATGAGTGATTGTTTGATGATTGTTATTTATGTACTCTGATGTGACGTGGCGAGTGTAAGCCAACTATGTATCTCCCCCTTTTATTATGTTTTACATGGGATGTTGTAATGATTGCCTGACTTGCGACATTGCTTTCAATGCGGTTATGTCTCTAAGTCGTGCCTCGACACGTGGGAGCTATAACCGCATCGAGGGCGTTACATGGTTGTAGGGGGTGGGCTATTTATAGCCACTAGGCAACCCGACCTGATTTGTCCGAAATGACCCTGGGTCACTAAGGAACTGACACGTGTTCCAATGGTCAGATTTCAAACTCACACGACAACTTTACTTGGGCTACAAGCAAAGCTGACTTGTCTGACTCTGGACAAGATTCGCTCTCATAGTCTTCACTCAAAGACATAGGTTTTGGTTAAGCATCACTTCAGTCATTCTGACTAGTTCTCTTGGACCCCACTTAACAGTACGGTGGTTCCTATGACTCAACAAAGAAGAAAAAGAATTACGAAAGATCTAAGTCTTCGAGCTCCATAGGCTTCATGCGATGTCTTCGCTTGTCATAGTCTTCAATGTGAATATATTCATATACCACCTTTGACATCAATGTCTTCATACATTTTTAGGGGTCATCTCTGGTAGGAAAACCGAATCAATGAGGGACTTCTACCTGTGTTATCCTGCAATTCTCACAAACACATTAGTCCCTCAACTAGGTTTGTTGTCAATACTCCAAAACCAACTAGGGGTGGCACTAGATGCGCTTACAATCTTCCCCTTTTTGGTGATTGATGACAAACTAGTTGAAGTTTTCAACGGGGAATATAATATGTGAAATTGTAAAGGATAAGGAATTGTCTTCATAAGTTGCAAGGGCTTCCCCTGAAGATGTGCATATAAGTAATTTGCTTTTGGAATGCAAATGCACATGGCAGGTTGTGCTTGTGGAGATCCTCTTCAACTTATGATGACAATCCACTATGCATGTGAAGGTATGTGAAGATAATGACATGCATCATGGAAAATGGACGTCTGCAAAATGATCTAAGTGCGGAATTTATCGTCGCACATGCGGAATTTATCATCGCATCACGAGGTGGCAAATAAGTAGCAGACGACCATCGAGTTTAAGTGTTACAACTCAAAGAACCAACTATATCAAAGCAAACGAGAGTTGTAAATACGAAGCAAAAAGTATAAAGCACCCGCCCATATGGAACCGCTTGAAGACTATCGAACTGATATGCTTCTCCCCCTTTTGTTAGTAAGGACCAAAAAGGTTTGAAGACATAGAGCATCTACTCGTTCCCATGAAGAGTAGGTGAAGCAGCAGGGTCGTCGGTGGTGTTCGGCGGTGCAGAAGAACTTGGAGCAGTGTCGAAGCGTGCTGAAGGAGGTGGCGGTGAAGTAGCATCGTCTTCATCCTCGATCACTCTGGCATTCACAGTTGCAGCAGAGGAAGAAAACTCAGAGTCTTCAAGAGATGGAGTTCGTCGCAGCACTGCCCTTCGAGGAGGTGTGGAGTCAAACTTGAAGCATTCAGAGAAGCCATCCTCTTGAAGATCATCTTCAGAACACATTAGCGTCAGCCCTTTCCATGTGCGTCGAGAGGTTTCATGGGCAACAAAGGCATTCTTGGTGGCAAGATTGCGAATGCGATTAACATCCACCAAGAGGCTTTGCATTTGACGCTTCAGCCAGTCATGATGCCTATCCTGTTTCTGATGAAGAGCCACAAGAAGCTCTCGGTCATTGAGAACACCAGTGTGCTTCTTGGGTCGTTGGGCAATTGTGCTATCAGTGGCTTCAGTGAGAGCAGGATGCGATGCACGTGTAGTGCCAGCCAAAGGATACACACGAGTGACTGCTTCAACTCCTTCAATGTTTTGAGAAAAACTTTGATGCTCTGCATTCTGAAGACTTAGAGGTTCCTTCGCAGGCTCAGGATAGATGGCTTCAATAGACATGTCCACATCAGGCAGAAAGATCCGATGATTGCGAGCAGATGGCTGATATGAGATAGCGGAGTGAAGTTTGATCAGCCGCATTACCCATGGGGCATAGAACTTCAAGCCAAAAAGATCAGAGCCTGATGCAGCAAGTTGGCGAATGAAGAAGTCCTGTGCATTGAAGCATTTGCCATGAAGAATGTAGAAGACCAAAGTCTTCATTGCACCTTCCAGCTTGGCATGTGGAGAGTGTCCTTTGATGGGCCAGAGAGTTCGCCTTATGGTGATAAATAGTCCTTGGCAGATACTCAAGGTCTTCAACAAAGAACTCTTTGGGATATGCAGCATCTTGGGGCAATGGCTTCATCATACTGAGCATCTGACTCATGTTAGGTTTAGGCTTCTGAAAGATGCTCTCCACAGCTTCACTGTGAAGTTGACAACCAGATTCGTAGAGATTGCCAGGAGTGGGTAGACCAGTGAGCTCAATGATGTCAAAGGCTTTGGCTTCGTGATGAACATTTCCTGTCATCCACTCCAGGACCCAAGTCTTCGGATCTCTGTTATACCCGCGGATGTGAAGTGTGGCATAGAATTGGAGCAGCAGCTCTTCATTCCAATGCTCTTGATCGGTGACGAATGGCAGCAATCCAACCTCTTTGAAGCAATCCAGAGCTTCTTCCAGACAGGGCAGACCAACTATTGCTTCAATGTCAAGACGCTTGTGTGGGAAGATGCGACCTTGATTGTAAAGAATGCTGGAGTAATAGCTTCGCTGCGAATAGCTCTAGAACCGATCAGATGATATTCTTTCCCTTGAGTAGGGGTTCCTGGAGCTATTGAAAAAAGTGTTGTCTGCTTTGAAGCCATTGATATTGAAGGATCCATGTGTTGATGCAGGACCTGGGAACCTGGGAAATCTTGGGATTGGCTTCTGTACCTGAGGCCTGTGCTCAACATGATAGTCGAACTGAGGACCGGCAGCACGCGCAGGAACAGAAGCAGTGGGATCAATGGCTTCGCTGACTTCTGGTGCTTTTGTTGGTGAGGGCTCCACATTAGCTTCAGCCATGACACCGTCAGTGGCTTCATTGGTGTTGGTGGTGGTAGCCTCAAGATTTTCAACCTCCACTTGACGAGCTGGAGGGTCGGCCACAGTCACGTTCTTCTCGAGAACCGCTTCTTGGTGGGACAGGGGAGTAGCAGCGTGTGGGGCTTCTTCTTCATCGGCTGATGCAGCCGGAATGTCTTCAGCAGCTTTAGCTTTAGACGCAGAGACTGGAGGCCTTGGTCCTTTGCGAAGCCTGCGCAACGCTGGTGACGCCTGTGGAGTTGGTGTTGGCTGGGCCTCAAAGTCTTTTTCCTCTTGTGGGCGATCAGCCCATGAAGCATCTTAAGCAATTGGCGTCAGAGGACGACCAATGCTGATGAGTTCGTTGTGTGTTAGCACAGGCGATGATACTTGTTGGTGCTCGAGCTGAGGAAGGACTGCATTATCTTCAACATGGTCAAGGTGACCAATGTCTTCAGCAGTGATGGGATCAGCTGCTGGAAAGTCTTCAGCTTCATGAGCCTCTGTGAAAGCAGGCACATGGACAGTCAGTTGACGTTCTTGTGGTTCAGCGTTAGGGTGAACCATGGAGATGGGTTCAACAATCAAGGGCTCTGTGGGAGCAGCCCGTTCCTTCTTGGTCTTCCTCTTCTTCTTGGAGGGGGCAGTAGGAGAGGCTTCAGGATGTTTCCTCTTCCTAGCTTCAGCCTCAGCAGTCCTCGTCTTCTTCAGCTCTGAAGCGGTTGACCGGGCCTTTGGCTTCGAGCCAGTCATGCTAGTTGGGAAGACAATGGGATCTGCTTCCTGCCTTGGTGCGAGAGGTTCAGCCACAATGGGCTTCTTCTTCTGCTTAGCAGCCATCCTGGGATCAATGCCCGGACGCCCAAGGGCCTTGTGCTTCTCAGCTTCGTTGTAGCCTTGCACACACTTGTCAGCCAGACTCTTCACGTGCTCCCGAGAACCCTGAGCTTCTGCGCATTTCTTGAGAAAGGCTTCTTTGAGCTCGTGCAGCATAATCTTGAAGTTTTTCACCTCTTGCACGCTGAGCTTGGCCATATGCTTCTTGAACTGAGCCTTTTCATAGTCAATCTTTTGCTTTAGTTCGACGATGCGCTGAGCGAGAGCTAGCTCTGAAGCAATGGCGCCATGGAAGGCGACACTGAGGCCAATGGGTAGTTGCAGATCTTCGAAGCTGATGTTTGGTGTGTAAAACCACTCATCAATGAAGTTGTGGATGATTTTCACGTCAAAGAGAGGCAGATCATTGAAGATTTCTACTTCTTCTTTGCTCTTGATGAGTTGCTCAAGAGCGTCATCTTCAAGATCTTCATCACTGGACAAATCAATAGCATCGTTGCGCAGAATGGCAGCAGCTGTCAGCTCTTGGCCAGTGTGTGGCAGAGGCATCTTGACCTTCTGGGGCTTGGAGATGCGTGACAAATCTTCAGACTGCACACTGTCTTCAGGAGGTGCAGTTGCCAATGGCTTCGCTCGTGAGATTTTTGGTGCAGAGGCAGGCTTGGAAGCTTTTGGCTGCTTCAGTTTCTTTGGCTTCGGCGCTGCAGGCGCTTCATCTGAGTCAGCGTCATCTGCAGGCTCATTTACGGCAGTCCCTTGAACCACTATGTGGGTGATGAGACCTTCAAGGTTGTAGAAGCGCCCAAGAAGATTGGGTTCAGTTTCGCGAGTTCCATCGGCACGGGGAGCAGAGGGACCAGGGTTGAAATCTAATCCCAAAGACTTCTTATTCTGCTTCGCTGAGTTCTGGGCAAACTGGAAGTTGCGCTTAAACAGATTGTCGTCACGACACCATAGCAGTGACGATGGGTCAGCATCCGCAGGCTGTGGTCCACGGACCATGCAGGGATAGAAGCCTTGTTCAATGGCTTCATCTCTGGTCCTGGGTTGAAGATTTTTGTAGAGGATGTCTCCCCATGGTCACTTGATGGCATTCTTTTCAGCATATTCCTTTGTCACAAATCTGTACTTGAACCACTGTTCTGCCCAATAGCATCAAATCCATTGGATTCGTGTCTTGCGCTGATTGTAATCCTCTTCAGGATCTGTCTTGTACAGCTCTGAGAGGTCATCGGGCAGATCTCTTGATGTTTCTCCTCGACGCTTTCTGCCACCCTTCCTTGCTGATTTCTTTGAAGCCATGAACTTTAAACTGAAAGGCTTCAATACGTTCAAAGGCTTCAAAGGCTTTCGCTTGCTGGACAGACAGGAACTGGCTTCGGGAGAATTTATGTGATATTGTAAGAATTCTGCAAATGAATGCAGACTATGAGAAACAAGGGATTCTCCCACGGACATGTACCTGTGACAGCATTAAGGTGCGAGGGAAGGGGAAGAGGTCATATGGATTCTCAGAAGATTTTGAAGATAAATCAGTTTAGAAGACATTGACCTCATCATGCGAAGACATTCACTCATAGATAAGGAGTTGGTTCCAGATTTTTATGAATCCACGGATCAGTACAAGTGAGGAATCTAACTACTTTGTGAAGCATAAGTGAATATACTAGGCATGTTATGAGATGCAGTATGAAAGAGATCCAACTTGTGTGAATAGAAACTGCTTGTGGTAGAAAGTGATAAAGCTATAGGATCAAAGGGGCTGTAAAAAGGAAGTTTTATTTACCACACGAAGAACTGCTAGACGGAGTGGAAGAGGAGGCCGAGCAGTTCGATCGTCCGTGCCCTAACTTGGCGACGGAGGACACCTACGGCGACGGAGGACACCTACGGCGACGGCGGAGAAGACGATGTCCGCGGTCGGCATGAAGACAGCGTCGGAGAGGTTGCGGCAGCGAAGCGCTTCGTCACCGGCGTCGTCGAGGGCTAGCGGTGGCGCTAGGGTTCGTGCGAGAGTGGAAGAAGAGATAATGACTGCTGTGAGGTGTGTATTTATAGGTACAGGGGCGGCACTGCGTTATTACACAGGTGCCCCTGGCGATTCACATCTGAGGAACACGTGGCCATCATGCAGCATATCAGGGGTTGTTCCACGTCCCACGCACGCCTGGATTGTCGGGTGGTCGTTCCCACTTCTCCGGGTTTCAGGTGAAGGAATGAGCATTGAAAACGGACTTAATGTTTGTCTCTGTATCTTCTGCTGACAAGGATGCAGAGAAGACATTCGACAGTTTCAATAGAATGCATATGATTTGGAGAGATAGAGTTTGAGATAGAAAGAATAGAGAGGTTAGGGTCCGATCACATTTACTTAGTTCAAAAGATTCAACAAGAAGACATAGCTATAAGTGAATGATGTAGAGGACAGAACACTAGTATATATATATAATCAACATAGTGAAGATAATCATGAAGACATGTTGAGGTTGAAGCCAAACCAAATGTGAAGACATAGCAAATGTAACGCCATGTGTGAAACACTTCAAACAGAACATTTGGTGGTGGCGTTACCCACCGTATAGGAAGTATTAGACCCAGACACGACGCACAATTATCGTGGCGCTCCAAAGTCAAATTCCACATTAATGTATTCACACTTAGAATGTATGTCTTCATTGATTGAAGATATACTTTACTTTGTGTGTTGCACATCTAAGTCATCAATATGCATAAGTGTTAGGATGTGTGCTTGATCACAGGACATTTGAGGATTCCAAGATATTTAGCTTACACCATAACTTGCAAAATCTCTTTTCATCCAAGGGCTTGGTGAAGATGTCTGCCAATTGCTCTTCAGTGTTGATGTGTATGATATCAATATCTTCCTTCACAACATGATCTTTGAGAAAGTGATGAAGAATTTCAATGTGTTTTGTCTTCGAGTGCTGAACTGGGTTGTTGGCAATCTTGATGGCGCTTTTGTTGTCGCAGTAGAGTGGCACTTGCTTCAGATGAATGCCATAGTCCTTGAGTGTTTGCTTCATCCACAGAAGATGAGCGCAGCAAGATCTAGCAGCAATGTATTCAGATTCAGCAGTGGAAAAAGATACACAGTTCTACTTCTTCAAAGACCAACATACAAGTGATCGTCCCAGAAAATGACATATGCCTGATGTAGACTTGCGATCCACTTTGTCACCAGCATAATCAGCATCCGAGAATCCAATCCGATCGAACTATGAGCCCTTTGGATACCATAATCCTAGAGTTGGGGTGTGAGCCAAATATCGAAGAATTCGCTTCACAGCTAAGTGATGCGACTCCTTTGGTGCCACTTGAAATCAAGCACACATGCAAACACTAAGCATAATATCTGGCCTAGATGCACATAGATAAAGCAAAGAACCAATCATGGAGCGGTATACCTTTTGGTCGAACTCTTTACCATTGTCGTCAGGACCCAGCTGATGCTTGGCTGGCATTGGCGTCGTGAAGCCTTTGCAGTCTTGCATACCAAACTTCTTCAGGCAATCTTTGAGATACTTCTCTTGAGATATGAAGATGCCGTTGCGTTGCTGTCGTATTTGAAGACCGAGGAAGAACTTCAGCTCTCCCATCATGGACATCTGATATTGCTCTTGCATCATACATCCAAACTCTTCACTGTACTTCTGATTGGTGCAGCCGAAGATAATGTCATCCACATATATTTGGCACACAAACAGTTCACCATCATATGTCTTCGTGAAGAGAGTGGGATCGAGGGAACCAGGTATGAAGCCTTTTCTCTTCAGGAAGTATTTGAGTGTGTCATACCAGGCCCGAGGGGCTTGTTTGAGGCCATACAGTGCCTTGTTGAGCTTGTATACCATGTCAGGATGTTTTGGATCTTCAAAGCCAGGCGATTGTGCAACATACACTTCTTCTTCAATCTTGCCATTGAGAAAGGCGCTCTTCACATCCATTTGATATAGAAGTATGTTATGATGATTTGCATAGGCCAGTAGTATGTGTATGGCTTCAAGTCTAGCCACAGGAGCAAATGTTTCATCGAAGTCAATGCCTTCCACTTGAGTATATCCTTGAGCAACGAGACGAGCTTTGTTTCTGACAACTTGACCATGCTCATCTTGCTTCTTGCGGTATATCCATTTGGTGCCTATTATGTTGTGCTTCTGAGGATCAGGACGCTTAACCAGTTCCCATACATTATTCAGCTCAAATTGTTGAAGCTCTTCTTGCATAGCTTGAATCCATTCAGGTTCCATGAAGGCTTCTTCAACTTTCTTGGGTTCTGTTATTGAGATGAATGCGAAGTGCCCACAGAAATTTGCTAGCTGAGTTGCCCTTGAATGAGTGAGCGGACCGGGTGCATTGATGCTATCAATTATTCTCTCAATTTGCACTTCATTGGCAACACGAGGATGTATAGGGTGAAGGTTTTGCTCTTGCTGATCATTGTCATTGTTAGTGGGATTGTCTTTAGGCTGAGCATTGTCTTCAGGTTGATCAGGTGCGGAGATGATAAGTTCCTCTTCAAGTTGAGCTTCAGAGGGTATGATTTCTCTAGTTCCCATTAGCTTGATTGATTTGCTGGATGGAACTTCATCTAGCACATTTGGGAGGTGCTCTCTTTGTGAACCGTTAGTCTCATCAAACCGCACATCCACTGTTTCAACCACTTTATAATGAAAAAGATTGAAGACTCTGTAGGAGTGCGAATCCTTTCCATATCCAAGCATAAAACCCTCATGTGCTTTTGGTGCAAATTTTGAAGTGTGATGTGGATCCTTGATCCAGCACCTGGCGCCAAATACTCTGAAGTAACTGACATTTGGCTTCTTGCCAGTAAGGAGCTCATAAGATGTCTTGTTCAGAAGCTTGTGAAGATAAACACGATTGATTGTATGGCATGCAGTATCACTGGCTTCAGGCCAAAATTTTCTTGGAGTCTTGTATTCATCAAGCATCGTTCGGGCCATCTCAATGAGTGTTCTGTTCTTGCGTTCGACGATGCCATTCTGCTGTGGCGTGTACGGGGCTGAGAATTCATGTGTGATGCCCAAAGTATCAAGATATGTATCAAGGCCGGTGTTCTTGAATTCAGTGCCATTGTCACTTCTGATGTGCTTTATCTTGGCACCATAGTTGTTCATTGCTCGATTGGCGAAGCGTCTGAAGACATCCTGCACTTCAGTCTTATAGAGGATTATGTGCACCCAACTATATCTAGAATAATCATCAACAATGACAAATCCATAAAGACAAGCAGTAGTAGTAAGAGTTGAGTAATGAGTGGGACCGAAAAGATCCATGTGGACCAGTTCGAAGGGTCGAGTAGTTGTCATGATTGTCTTCCAGGGAAGTTTGGCCCTCGTCATCTTTCCTGCTTCACAGGCACCGCATAAGTGATCTTTCTTGAACTTGACGCCCTCGATGCCTATGACATGCTTCTTCTTTGCAAGGGTGTGGAGGTTCCTCATGCCAGCATGCCCTAGCCTCCGATGCCAGAGCCAGCATTCTGAAGCTTTTGCTAGAAGACATACGGCAAGCTGTGGTCCTGCTGAGAAATCTACCACATACAAATCATCTTTCCGATACCCTTCAAACACTAGAGACTTGTCAGATTCCATTAGAACAAGGCAGCGATATTTTCCAAATATTACGATCATGTTTAAATCGCAAAGCATTGAGACAGACATTAAGTTGAAGCCAAGGGATTCAACAAGCATGACTTTATCCATGTGTTGATCCTTTGAGATTGCAACTCTACCTAGACCCAGTACCTTACTTTTACCAGTGTCAGCAAATGTGATGTGACTCTTGTCGGATGGACGTAGGGTTGAGTCCATAAGAAGGCTTCTTTTGCCAGTCATGTGATTGGTACACCCACTATCAATAATCCATTCTGAAGACGCTGGTGTCGTACCCTACAGTGCAGTTAGGGGGATAGGCTTCACGAAGAGAATTGTGAAGCAAAAACATTTGACGAACCAGTGGGTTATGAAAGCTTAGATCTAGATTAGGACTAATAGGGAGAGTAGCAAGCGATTCAGGAACGAAGTACATAGTAAGACCATTCGGGCATTTGATCTTGCGCCCTACAAGATGTTTAAGATCCCCAGCAATAGCGTCAGGCGATTTTGGTTTTTTGCTGGAGACCTTTCCCTGCAAAAGAGAGTTAAGCTTTCTTAACCACCCACATCTTCAAGGGTGGTTTAGAAGCAATAAGTCTAAGTGTAGCATCAGAGAACTTTGGCTTTGGAGCCCTAGCAAACAGTCTTGCAGGCGGACAATAGTACTCATAAGAATAAGTAGAATAGTTCTTGGTCTTATGAACATGGCGGTTTGATGAACCGTGCTCATATTCATAGGCCTGAGTATGGTTTCCTTGCAAAACATTTGCGTTAGTGCGACTCAGGTGAGTCCTCTGTCTTTATGAAGCCTTTGGACCGTATGAAGCCTGTGGTCTGGGGTTTGTCTTCTTCATGTGTGGTGTCATGATGACACTCACAGGAAGATTCTCCAGACACCTTTTCGGAACCCAGATCTTCTTCATAGGTGGTCCATTCCTGCAGTTAGTACCAATGTACCTGGCAAACACTTCACCATTCTGATTCTTAAACAGTTTATAATTTGCATCAAAGGATTCATCAATGACAATGGGGTTTGCACAAGTGAAGCCAGATAGAGTGGATGGATCTGCTAAAGATTCCTTTGCAGCAACCCATATGGTTTTGGGGTACTGCTCAGGTTTCCAGTAAGAGCCATCAGCATTCATTTTTCTTACGAACCCAACACCCTCTTTCCTCGGGTTTCTATTCAAGATCTGCTTTTTGAGGACATCACATAGTGTCTGATGCCCTTTAAGACTTTTGTACATCCCTGTTTCAAGCAATGTCTTCAACCTAGCATTCTCATCAGCAATAGCAGTGGTATCCTCAGCAGAGGGGTTAGTTTTCACATCAACAGTTGAAGATATTGCAACAGTAGCAGCAGTAGAACATTCAGCAACAGAAGTAGTATTATCACGCTCAATGCATTTAAGACACGGTGGTTCAAATCCTTCCTAAGCGAAACTGATCTGTTTGGCGCGAAGTGACTCATTTTCCTTTTGAAGATCTTCATGAGCCGCTCTCAATTTCTCAAGATCTTGCTTCCTTTGAAGATAATCATAGGAAAGCTTTTCATGAGTTGTTGAGAGCGTTTCATGACGACTTTCAAGCTCCTCATACTTAACGTGAAGATTTTTTATGTCTTCAACTAAGGACTCAGATCATGTCATTTCAGCGCCTAACAGATCATCGCTTTTGTCTAACAGTTTTTGAATATGTTCCATGGCTTTCTGTTGTTCAGTTGCAATTTTAGCAAGTGTTTTGTAGCTAGGTTTTGAACCACAATCAGAGTCATCGTCACTAGATGTTTGATAGTGAGTAGTGCATGTGTTTACCTTGGCACCGCGTGCCATGAAGCAGTAGGTAGGAGCGGAGTAGTCCTTGTCATTTGCATCGATGTCGGTGATGAAGTCATTGTCTTCAGTGTTGAAGATGGACTTGGCAACGTATGCTGTAGCCAGACTTGCGACGCCAGAATCGGACTCCTCCTCAGACTCCACCTCCGCCTCCTCAGAAGCGGACTCCTCCTCTGAATCCATTTCCTTGCCAACAAACGCATGTGCCTTGCCAGATGAGCTCTTCTTGTGTGATGAAGACTTTGAGGAAGACTTGGAAGAAGACTTTGAGTATTTCTTCTTCTTGTTGTTGTCAGAGTCATATTCCTTGCTCTTCTTCTTCTTTTTGTTCTCATTGTCCCACTGCGGACACTCAGAGATGAAGTGGCCAGGTTTCTTGCACTTGTGACATGTTTTCTTCTTGTAGTCATGAGCAGAAACTTCATCATTCCTTGAGCTTGATCGGGAAGACTTTCTGAAGCCTTTCTTCTTGGTGAATTTTTGGAACTTCTTCACAAGCATAGCAAGTTCCCTTCCAATGTCTTCAGGATCATCAGAACTGCTGTCAGATTCTTCTTTAGATGAGGAGACAGCTTTTGCCTTCAAGGCACGAGTTCGCCCATAGTTTGGACCGTAGATATCTCTTTTCTCAGAAAGCTGAAACTCATGTGTGTTGAGCCTCTCAAGTATGTCAGACGGATCGAGTGTGTTGAAATCAGGACGTTCTTGAATCATCAGGGCTAGGGTGTCAAACGAACTGTCAAGTGATCTCAGTAATGTCTTGACGACTTCATGCTTGGTGATCTCAGTAGCGCCAAGGGCTTGAAGCTCATTTCTGATGTTAGTGAGTCGATCAAACGTGAGCTGGACATTCTCATTGTCATTTCTCTTGAAGCGGTTGAAGAGGTTGCGAAGGACACTGATTCTCTGATCTCTCTGGGTTGAGACGCCTTCGTTGACTTTGGAGAGCTAGTCCCAGACTAGTTTAGATGTTTCCAAAGCACTCATGCGGCCATACTGTCCTTTGGTCAGATGACCACAGATGATATTCTTGGCAGTAGAGTCCAGTTGAATGAACTTCTTGACGTCAGCAGCAGTGACACCTTCTCCAGCCTTGGGAACGCCATTCTTGACGACATACCATAGGTCGACGTCAATGGCTTCAAGATGCATGCGCATCTTATTCTTCCAGTAGGGATATTCAGTCCCATTGAAGACGGGGCACGCAGCGGAGACTTTAATTATCCCTGCAGTCGACATAGCTAAAACTCAAGGTGGTTAAACCGAATCACACAGAACAAGGGAGTACCTTGCTCTGATACCAATTGAAAGTGCGTTATATCGACTAGAGGGGGGGTGAATAGACGATTTTTATGAAAGTCTTCAAAACGTGGAAGTTTCGAAGACAAACGATAGAAATAAACCTATTACCATGCAGCGGAAAGTAGACTACACTAGGTAAACCATAGTCAAGTATTCAATGGAGTGAGAGCACAATGACTAATGGCAGCAATGTAGTAAGGATCAGGTAGGAAGATGTTATGAAGCCAACAGAACACGCAGTCACTCAGTGAAGACAAAAGATAGTGCAAACATACAATGACTTCACAAGGAGTAACAGTAAGTAAAGGGAAGAGAAGGATGAAACCAGTGACTCGTTGAAGACAATGATTTGTTGGACCAGTTCCAGTTGCTGTGACAACTGTACGTCTGGTTAGGGCGGCTAGGTATTTAAACCTGAGGACACACAGTCCCAGACACCCAGTCCTGAACACGCAACTCAGGACACCCAGTCCTCACCGTATTCCCCTTGAGCTAAGGTCACACAGACCTCGCCCAATCACTCTGGTAAGTCTTCAAGGTAGA
The DNA here is from genome assembly GCF_003073215.2 of Triticum urartu. NCBI lineage: Eukaryota > Viridiplantae > Streptophyta > Magnoliopsida > Poales > Poaceae > Triticum > Triticum urartu. The sequence continues at coordinate 253,215,219 of NC_053024.1, forward strand.
CTCCCAAACCTTCACAGACTTCGTTCACCGGCGATCCACAATGTCTCTTGGATGCTCAGAACACGACGCCTAACCGACTGGAGGGTTCACAGTCCTCAAGTGTAATAAGTCTTCAGATCACACAGACAAGAAGACTTAAGTGATGCCTAATTCTCTTTGGCTCTGGATGGTTAGGGCTTTATCCTCGCAAGGAATTCTCTCTCAAAGGATTCAAGGTGGGTTGCTCTCAAACGACAAAAGCCGTACTCTAACTCTGAGCAGCCAACCGTTTATGGTTGTAGGGGGTAGGCTATTTATAGCCACTAGGCAACCCGACCTGATTTGTCCGAAATGACCCTGGGTCACTAAGGAACTGACACGTGTTCCAACGGTCAGATTTCAAACTCACACGGCAACTTTACTTGGGCTACAAGCAAAGCTGACTTGTCCGACTCTGGACAAGATTTGCTCTTATAGTCTTCACTCGAAGACATATGTTTTGGTTAAGCATCACTTCAGTCATTCTGACTGGTTCTCTTGGACCCCACTTAACAGTACGGTGGTTCCTATGACTCAACAAAGAAGAAAAAGAACTACGAAAGATCTAAGTCTTCGAGCTCCATAGGCTTCATGCGATGTCTTCGCTTGTCATAGTCTTCAATGTGAATATCTTCATATACCACTTTGACATCAATGTCTTCATACATTTTTAGGGGTCATCTCTGGTAGGAAAACCGAATCAATGAGGGACTTCTACCTGTGTTATCCTGCAATTCTCACAAACACATTAGTCCCTCAACTAGGTTTGTCGTCAATACTCCAAAACCAACTAGGGGTGGCACTAGATGCACTTACAAAATGAACTCTTGTGTCGGAACTCGCTCCCATATTTCATTTTCCGAGAATCTTACATTGTCATCTCGTCTATATGTGTTGCACCTTTTCTTCTCAGGCGTCATGAGTCTGAGGTATCCTGACATTAATGAGATCTGAATCTCGGTCAGATATGATGGTTGGAACCTTTTCCAAGAGTCATAACACTGGACTTTATATGACCCGGTAAGGTGATATCGTGCCTAGCACACCTGGCCGGAGGACCTATTGTTACCGTTTCATTTTTCGCAAGGCTATCCATTCTTCCATGAGGAAATTGTAAGACTTTTTCTACAATTTATTCCTGATGGATCCTTTGTGTTTCCAAAGTCCGACCTTTGCTTAAAGACCATGTCAATGCTATCTGGAAGCATGTTTGTGGTACTCCAATTTTCAACAAGAACACTTATCCCAATGCTAATTGTTTCTTGCTCAATTATCCAAACACCATTGTATCGGTAATGTCATGAAAACTTCTCTCCCCCTACCTAGAGGGTTTTCTACATTATATCCTGTCACGGATATCATACTTTGTTTGTCATTGGGAAGGAAATGCCCCTGAAATATGTGTTTTAACACATTTTTCCTTTCCATTGTTTTGTTTAATTTGATAATCATAATTTCCTTTCCATTGTTTGGTTTAACCTTTCTTGTGATCTATATGATCTAAGCAGTAATATTCTCCTGCTTATGTAAACACCTCGTTGTACAATTCTGTCAGCAAGACCCTGTTACTATTGATGATGACATTCTGATAGCCGCCGATGGACGAGAACTTTGCCTATTGGTCCGCCTCGTTCAGCGAGCAGGAAAATGGTTCTCTTCGTCCCTCGCCCTTGGTACCAACGTTGTTGCCTACATAACTGACAGGCTACCCTCTGACATGCCTTGCCATCATGACCATGCAAGATGTCACCGCTCCTACTTTTAACCCACATGGTGGGTGTAGCGACCCGACCCGAATGGATCAAGTCTCTGTGCTTAAGTGTCATCCCTGGATCGGTATGCTGACACACACAGTACTCGAAGGATTTATAACAGAGGTAAATCACATGTATAAAGTAACGTAAATACTATTACCTCAATCCATATAGCGGAAGCAACAAGGTTGTGGATTCCCATCAACACCAACGGCAAAGTTGAGTGTAGAAACCGTAACCCTAACGTATCACTTACTCATCGTAAGAAACCTGCAACATGAGACGTTGCAGCCCGAAACGGGTCAGTACATTGAATGTACTGGCAAATTCACACCATAGAGAAAGGGATGAACAATGGCTATCACTATATGCATATATGGCTGGTGGAAAAGCTCTATGGTTATAAGGTTTTTGCGTAGAGCCAATTTTTCCCTACTGCAAAGGAATAAATTTAATTACTATCATGGTGGTTGTTGAACATTGAGAATGGTTGACAGCATTCTCAATCCCAATTAAGTAACATCGTTAAACCCAACAATATTCATTTAAAGTAACGTGATGAGATCAACAGGATAATCCAAGAACTAGATACTCAAGATGTCCATAGCCGGGGACACGGCTAATCATGATTAGTTTATACACTCTGCAGAGGTTTGCGCACTTTTCCCCACAAGACTCGATCGCCTCCGTTTGGTTTCTCGCACTACAGGGTGTTTGAGAAGACGGATGACCGAGACACAGTCTTTCAGAAGCGCTAGCACCTTACATGTGGGGTAGACCGTACCACCTACAACCCCTACATCTGCTAGTCCACCCCGTAAGAGTTCGCACAACTTAGTCAACCATGCCAGAGCCCATAATGGCTTGTGGCTGCACACGGAAGTTTCTAGCATGAAAGATCTTATGATCCCTTTGAGCCTGGGTGGCGGTCCGAAATAAAAACAGGCAAGTCCTGATAGACATCAGGTGCCTCAATCCACCCAGATGTGTGTTTAAGTTGCCACCTTAGATAAACCATTAAAATTATCAACTCACATCTGTCATGGATATCACTCACCCAATCCACGTCTACTGGCATAGCATGGCATAATAAGCAAATGTAGAAGTAACTCCCAAAGGTTTCATAATAATAATACAGGTGATAGGTACTACCTCATCTACTTCCCATCCCACAATTTAATTAGATCCTAATCATGCAATGTGAGAGGATTGATCTAATGCAATAAAACATGGGTTGTAGAAAAGGTATGATCAAAGTGTGAACTTGCCTGCAATGTTAATGAAGATGATTCGCACTCAAAACTCTTGATAGCTCTACTCGTCACACTCCGGTCAATCTATCGTAAGCAAGCAATAGCAACCACACATAAGCAATCACTCAAAAGATCAAAAAGATCGAAGAAGTCGATTCGGAAAACATCAAAACCAAGCAAATAGCTCTTGCAACATAAAACAATTTCTAACAGTACCAAAATCATATGAATTTGGCCTTATTAGAATGTTTAGGTCAAGAGCTTCGATTTGCAAAAAGAATCAACTCAAACGGAGCTACGAAACTCAAGTTATGATCAAATGAAGTTTGAATTCAAATCTGATCTAATTCAAATTTTAAACTTTTCAAAAACATGTTTGAGTTGGATTAATGGATAGAGGGGTTCGTAACGAAGAAGTGGGCGTTGGTTTCGTTGGATTTGGACTAACGAGCAAAAAGTTATGCTTGTTTGAAGTTCAGGGACTAAACTGTAAAGAAAAACCTCACAGATAAGTCCCTGGCCGGAATTAAAACAGAAAAAGAAAAAGACTAAATTGCAAACGTTTGTTACCGAACGCTAACGGATGGATTCGTTCGCTCCGAAGGGATAGACAGCGAACGTTCTCTGTATAGGACTAACAAAAAAAACGATCTAAAAGAAAAACCGAAGAAAACCGGATCGGACCGGGCGGTTTTTTACCGGTCCATGGTGGGTCAACGGCAACGGCGACGGCGGCGGTTTCCGGCGAGGCGAGGCGAGGCAGCTCCGGCGAGCTCTAGCGTGGCAGTAGCGGCGCGAAGCGGCTCCGGCGAGGAGCGGGCGGCGGCGCAGGCAAGCGGCGACGGGAGGCGGCGAGCGGCGGATGCGGCAGAGGGCGGCGCGGGTAGCGGCACTAGCAGGCGGCGGCGCAGATGCGGCGGGGCGCGACGAGAGGAGAGAGAGGGAAACGGGGCCGGGGCGGCGCCCTTTATAGGAGGGGAGGGGAGGAGAACTTGGAGAAGGGGGCGAGGAGGAGGCCGGGCGAAGCACGACGGCCATGGCGGTGCGGCGGCGTGCCCGAGCGGGACTCCCGCTCGGGAAGGAGAGGAGCGGCGCGCTGGGCTGGGCTTGGCCTGTTGGGCCGGCCAGTTCAGCGGAGGGGAGCTCTTTTTTTTCCAGACAAACAAAAGGGATAAAACAAATAGAAAAAAATATATATATTATATAGGCATATAATATATCAAAATTTTCAAAAAAAGATTTTCTACACGGTGAACATTTTCCTAGCATTAAATAAAATACACACGAATTCTAATAATTCAAAGAGTGCTACTGGTCTATTAAAATCCAACTAAAATCATTTTAAAAATACCAAAATGATTTCAAATTAATTTTTCTCCAATTTTCTGTTGTAGGGAATCATGTTACCCTATTTTCCATATATTTTATTTTTGGAGAAAAATAATTTGAATAAAACTCAAATAACTCCAAAGTGAAAATAAATTCAAAAGAACTTTGAATTTAATTCTTTGAAACTCCCAACTCATATTTCATATAATTTGAAGAAGTCATTTTATCTTCTCTCGTGAAAATCATTGAGTTGCATAAAGTTTCAAAGTTGAAAATATTTTCCAGATGAAATTCAAATATTTTCAACACCCCTTGTCATTTAAATAAATGGAAGAAGTCATGTCATCTTCTCTCCAGGGTTTTGTGGTGAAAAGAATTTGAATTAATGGAGATCATAAAATGCAAAAATGAAAGTTTGGGAAAGTCCTTTTATTTCCTCTCATTTAACTTTCAAAAAGGTTTCGAATTTTACTCAATTTCACACAATCAATCAAACAATCAACCAAATCTATCTATTTGTTTATAACATTCCAAAATTTAAAATTTTGGGATGTTACAGTGGGCCCATAACCCACAGTTCCACATGATCGAAACCTGACTCTCCTGTTCAACCCTGTTTCTAATGGTTATTCCTCACGCTTGGCTTTGTATTTAATTCACGTGCCACCTTCCTAGTGCTTTATTCTGGTATCAGACGAAATACTTACTCTCGCTGCTCTGAACCCCTTTCTCACTCTGGTTTAGACTTTGAGCAACTATCTATCCGCTTGGAACCTCTTATTGTACCTTCGTACCTTACTCTTGATGTATTTTATGTGTTCAAATCGAGAGATAATCTTATGCTCATTCATGGGTTAACCCCAGATTGTTTCTCTCCTGAACATTCTGTCGTAGCCGAGCTGCCCCTTACCTATTCGTAAGTACGATGGAGTTCCTGAAGAAAGGATGTCGACTTCATCATGATGACCTGAAGCATAGAAATGAAGACATCTACGTAATGGATCGACCTCTTCGAGAAGAGCAACCAAGACCGAGAAGACTTGTTAGAATTTCGTAACAAAATCTCTTCCCCATGAGTCCCCCTCTTGAATCTCGGCACGAGATTTCTTGTAGTGGAGGAGATTTGTAACACCCCGGTAGTTAAGCTACAGTAATCCCCTACTAATGATGCCAAGTAATCACTATTACTGTTACTAATCTCACTTTGATTCAGAACCAATTCAAATTCAATTTTAAAATAAAGTCAAATAAATTATTTCTTCAAAACAAAAAAACAAAAATATTCGCATTATTGTAAAAATTCACCTGATCATTGCCATGTTGTAACCAACCTCATTTGAATCACCAAGTAATTCCTAGGAAATTAATAAATGGTCCTGCAACAATTATTTTGGCCTTTTCAAAATAAGCAAATATCTTTACGTTTCCAAATGACGAGAAACCTTCTATGTGGTCTTGGAATGTTGTACTATAACTATGTACCAAGTTTTAACTCAAATAAAAATCATTTTCTATTTTATTTAAATGCAAATCTGAGACAAATGTTTGACAAAAAAAGAGGCAAGAAAACCCTTGTACACTTTGGTCCATTTTCTTTCTTTCCTTTTCCATGTACAAGGCCCAGCCCACATCCCCCACTTGTCTCTCTCCTCGCGCTACAGGAGACAGGCAGGGGCTCGTGGAGGCCATCCCATGGCCGTGGGCACGTGCCGAGCATCCATGGCCTCCCCTTGCCTACATAACTACGCCGGTGCCCCCCGGAAACCCTAGCGTCATTTTCCCCTTTCCCTCACTCGCCCCCATCTCCCTCGCCCGCTCTCTCTTTCCTTTTCTCCATCGCCCGACCACAACCATAGCCATGGCCGCCCCATTGTTGTGGCCACTGATGCTCCCCGCGCCACCTGGGGACGTCCAGGAGGTCCGCCGTCCTCCGTTGCCTCGACTACCGCCATGAGCTCAAACCGGGAACCCCTGCATCGACGGGATCGAGGCCTTCTTCTTCCTCGGGCACCACCGCCTCCGCCGTCGATCCGCCGCCTCTGCTACTCCTAAGCCATCGTCGAGCCCGCCTTGTGCTCCCCGGTGAGCACCACATCGATTCACCCCCCGTTTCCCCTTTGATTCCATAGCCGTAGACGTTGTGCACCGCCTCCGCCCGAGCTCGCGCTCACTGCATCGAACCCGCGCACCGGGCTCCCCTACCTCGTGCCCTGGCCGCTCCAGGCAGCGCGCCCTCGCGCGCCAGCACCCGCCTGGGCCGTGCCCTGCTCAGCCGTTGTTGCCTTATGCTGTGTTGCTTGCTGCGCTGCTGCTGCTACTTAGCTCCTGCCGCTGCTCACGCTTCTGTTGTCGTGGCCGGAGTTCGCTCCCGAGCACGCGCCCGCCCGCTCCCCGCCTCGTTCTGCTTGCTCCCTGGCCGCCCCGTGCGCGTCCCCAGCTGCGCGACGCGCCTGCCAGGCCCCGGCCAAGCCCTGCACCACGCCCGCGTGCGGACGACCGTGCTCACCCGCCGCCGTCGCCCGCGAGTGCGGCCATCGCGCCCGCCTACAGCCGGCGTTCAGCGCGCTCCCCTGCTCTGTTGCGTTGCCTGCTGCTAGTGCCGCTGTTGCTTTGCTATATTACTACTTGTAGTTACTGTAGCTACTAGCTAGCTTTCCAGTTTTTACATTGAGTAAACCCCTGGGCAGCCCCTAAACCGCAGCTAAACAACGGTTAACAAGGCTAACAAAAATATGAGTAGAAAGTTTGCATGACGAACCCCATTTTATTCCATTGGACCAAATCCCTTCGATGCCTGGATTAAATCATATAAAAATCGCAAAATGCTATGTTCAGATAACAGAATTAACTCCTAGCTATGAGTTGTGTGTGCGTGTGTGTGTGATGTGCGTGTGTGTCCGTGTGTTGTGTGTGCCTTGTGCAGCGTGGTGCGTGTGCGCCATGCGTGTGGCCGGCTGGGGTATGCCCAGTAATGGCCGGCCCTTACTTAGATTAATACTACTAGTAGGTCTTAATTAGTGCTAAGTTAGTCTAGTAGTAGATGACATGTAGGTCCTCATTAAATAAATTAGATTTATTTAATTGTTTAGATAAATAGTCTATGACATGTGGGCCACACATGCCCTTTTGACTAGTCAGATTGACTTGGTCAATTCGGATTAAACTAAATATAATAAATTCAGAAATTTCAGAAAATACTTAAAACTTTAGAAAATCATAGAAAATTAACCGTAACTCGAATGAAAAAACTTTGTACATGAAAGTTGCTACGAACGATGAGACGATTTCGGATACACTCTCCGTTCATCCGCCACGCATCCCTAGCATAGCAAACATGCAACTTTCCCCCTCCGGTTCATCTGTCCAAAAACGTGAAACACAGGGAAATACTTTCCCGGATGTTTCCCCCTTCACTGGTATCACCTAGTACTGTGTTAGGCCACCTCTAGCACCGTGCATTGCCACCTTACGTTTTGTGTTACTTTGATTGCTCGGTTATTTATTGTGTTCCCCTTCCGTTACTTCTTTCCGGTAGACCCCGAGACTACCGGCAACCCCCCAGTTCGACTATGATGTTGACGACACGTCCTTCTTGCCAGAGCAACCAGGCAAGCCCCCTCCCCCCTTTGATCACCAGATATCGCCTACTCTCCTCTATACTGCTTGCATTAGAGTAGAGTAGCATGTTATCGCTTTCCGTTAATCCTATTCTGATGCATAGCCTGTCATTGTTGCTACAACTGTTGATACCTTACCTGCAATCCTAAATGCTTAGTATAGGATGCTAGATTATCATCAGTGGCCCTACACTCTTGTCCGTCTGCCATGCTATACTACTGGGCCGTGATCACTTCGGGAGGTGATCACGGCCATATGCTATATACTTTATACCGTTACATTACTTATGATACTGTTCGGAGATGGGGGCCGAAGGGGCAGGTGGCTCCATCCCGGTAGAGGTGGGCCTGGGTTCCCGACGGCCCCTGACTGTTACTTTGTGGCGGAGCGACAGGGCAGGTCGAGACCACCTAGGAGAGAGGTGGACCTGACCCTGGTCGGCGTCCGTGGTTATTTCAAAATAACACGCTTAACGAGGTCTTGGTATTTGATCTGAGTCTGGCTACTGGCCTATACGCACTAACCATCTACGCGGGGAGAGTTATGGGCACTCGACGTCGTGGTATCAGCCGAAGCCTTCGTGACGTCAGTGACTGAGCGGCGCACATCGGGTTGGACTGGAACGCCTACTCTTGTATAAGGGAGGCTAGGTCTGCTCATCGGCCGCGTACGCAACGTGCAGGTGTGCAATGGGCGATGGGCCCAGACCCCTGCGCCATAGGATTTAGACCGGCGTGCTGACCTCTCTGTTGTGCCTAGGTAGGGCTACGATGTGTTGATCTTCCGAGGCCGGGCATGACCCAGAAAAGTGTGTCCGGACAAAGGGGGTCGAGCGTGTTGGGAAATGTGGTGCACCCCCACAGGAAAGTTGATCTATTCGAATAGCTGTGTCCCTCGGTAAAAGGATGACCTGGAGTTGTACCTTGACCTTATGACAACTAGAACCGGATACTTAATAAAACACACCCTTCCAAGTGCCAGATATAACCGGTGATCGCTCTCTCACAGGGCGACGAGGGGAGAATCATCGGTTAGGATTATGCTACACGATGCTACTTGATGGACTTACCTTCTGCTCTCTTCTACTTGCTGCAAGATGGAGGTTACCAGAAGCGTAGTCTTCGATAGGACTAGCTATCCCCCTCTTATTCTGACATTCTGCAGTTCAGTCCACATATGATAGCCTTTTTCATTTGATACCAATGCATACATATGTAGTGTAGCTCCTTGCTTGCGAGTACTTTGGATGAGTACTCACGGTTGCTTTGCTCCCCCTTTTCCCCCTTCCTATACCCGGTTGCTGCGACTAGACGATGGAGCCCAGGAGCCAGACGCCACTGTCGATGACGACTACTACTACTCGGGAGGTGCCTATTACTACGTGCAGCCCGCTGACGACGACCAGGAGTAGTTTAGGAGGATCCCAAGGAGGCATGCGCCTCTTTTGATCTGTATCCCAGTTTGTGCTAGCCTTCTTAAGGCAAACTTGTTTAACTTATGTCTGTACTCAGATATTGTTGCTTCCGCTGACTCGTCTATGATCGAGCTCTTGTATTCGAGCCCTCGAGGCCCCTGGCTTGTAATATGATGCTTGCATGACTTGTTTTATTTGTAGAGTTGTGTTGTGATATCTTCCCGTGAGTCCCCGATCTTGATCGTAGACGTTTGCGTGTATGATTAGTGTACGGTCAAATCGGGGGCGTCATAGAAGCGCTATTAAAAAGACAACGTGAAGCCTATCAAAAAATGAAATCATCGATAGGTAAAATTTGCATCAAAACAGTCAAAAATGTTCATTCTTTACATGTAACAAACAAGCACTCTGACAATGTTGCCACTTTCGTGTGATTCAACAGAGAAAATCAACAGTACACATGCTAATGATATTGAACGATATGCTCACATGAATAACAATAAGGATGCACTACTAGAAAGTAAGCGTGAAGCCTATCAGCAGACAGAATCATCGACATGTAATAATTACTCGGCACCAATCGGAATTATTCATTAGCCGAGATCACACAATCAGTACTCTTATGTTGTTTGTGCACTTATCATGTGATTTCAACAGAGAAGATGGAAATTAAACGTGCTAATGATAGGGAGTGGTATGCCGGTATGACTCATGAGCAAAAGCATGCAAAGAGCGCTCAACGCACATCAAGGCGCAACACTCTCAGCCAAGATTCCTTGGCCATGGAGAACCCATTTTACACCTCGAAGATAGTTCGTGAAAATGCAAGTTTATTTGGTCCCAATGGCTCCGTAGTCAGACGTGATTGGTCTATTCCCGAGCTCATTGGTTCCCCTATTTATATCCAACCCACTTCTGAGGATATATCATGTGCGGAGACGCCAGATATGGGTGTCAGTACGGAACCATGGAGAAAACATGTGACACCCAGAGAAAGGCAAGCTTTGATGGATCGTCAAAACCAAGCTTTCCATGCGAATGGTAGGAAGAATAGACCCACGTCGATGGATGAAAACTCGTCGATTGCCCCAGACAGCATAAATGGGTTTGAACATCCACCACAATCGGTCATCATTAACAACGGTAATCTTTTTAACTTCGTATTCCGATTCTCTAGATTTAGTCACTGAAATTTTTATGTTGTATGAACAGAAAGTACATTGAGAATGTGCGATCCAGGCGAAATACATCTAGCACCCAATGATGGCGTGAATGAATCATTAGATCAAAATCCAGCGATGACTGTGGAAGGTGTCAATGATTTTGAACTTCCTTCACAATCTGTCCTTGTCACTAATGGTAATGTTTTCTCTTAATTGTTCTGACATTCTAAGATAAGTCGTTGATAATCATATTGATTATACGTTTATGTTGTATTCATAGAAAATACATCTCTAATTCTTGATACTATCCAAGAACATACAACACACCCGCAAGTCAATGATGATGGTAAACTTTTTTTATTATATTCGTGCACGACCTATTGGATACATGAGCCTCATAAATAACTATCCGATAGGTGATGAAGAGGGTGTCATATTGGAGGAAGACTCGGAAGACGAGGAAGGCTACATGTTTGCCGGGATGGGTATTTTAATCATGTTCCACGATGTCGCGTGTATATCATGTGCATGTTTTTTGTACTCATATTGAAAGTGCGTTGAACATTTCAGATGAGGACAACGACGAGGATGTTGAAATGGAGGAGGTTGACGATGATGACGACTCTGCTTCTATTTCAAACATTCCAGATCCGTATGATATGGTTTATAGAAAACTCCCAACAGAAACACACAAGCTGAAGTCGGTGGAGGACTGCAAACACTGCTGTGCAAAGAAGTTTGAGCGTGAGTCCAAGAGTTTTTGTTGCCGTAAGGGGAAGATCAAACTGGCCAACCCAGATACGCCACCCGAGCTCATGAGGCTATGGACAAGTGCAGACTCTGATGCCAGGCATTTCCGTGGCAATATCAGGTTTTTCAACGGCCACTTCTCATTCACCTCACTATATTGTCACCTTGATAGTGATACCACTAACATATCAAAGCATCCTATCTATACATTTCGTGCCCATGGCCAAATGTACCACGACATACAGTCATTCGGCAAACAAGATGGATTGGATCGTAGTCACTTGGAGCTCTACTTCTATGATGATGACCCCAGTTTAGAACACAGATATCGCAGTTGCCGTAAAGAGAAGTGCCAGAAAGACAAAGAAGTAATCACACAATTGGTCAACATACTTCGTGGCAACCCATACTCTGAACACCTCGGAGTATGGGCCATGTTGATGATGTTGATGACTATCGCATACCACTTAACCTTGACCAGCGGATGGATCAAAGAACATATAATGCGCCAACCACTTCAGAAGTAGCCACTATGTGGGTGGAGGGTAGTGAACGTCGAAGACAATTCGATAATAGCGTCATCCTGCAAGGGAAGAATAGAGATATATACGGCATCAAGTCCTACCATGGATGCTATGATGCGTTGCCGTACCCTCTTTTCTTCCCTAGAGGTGAACTTGGGTGGCATACTGATATCCCGAAGGAAGGTGTGCCCTATGAAACCGTGATGGCAGCTCGTGCAGCTCGTCTAGCTCGTGGCCTTAACAATAGGTCCTCCAATCCCACAATCAGTGAGAATGCTGCTGCTGCTGATGATGCAGGTTAGTGTTGCAATAAGTTGTTACATCACCGTCCATTTAAGGTGTGCTTTCAATCAACATGACCATTGTTTTCAATTTTCTACACAGCTTCTGGAGGTAGGCTATGTGTGTCTGTGAGGGACTACTACTGCTACAAATTCCAGATGCGTCCTGGGATATTCAACCCGATCCTCTTTGGTAAGCGTCTTTTCCAACAGTTCGCGGTCGACACATACATCAAGATTGAGAACTCCCGGTTGGACTGTATATGGGGTCATCAAGATAAAATAAGGGCAGACCTGTACCAAGGCTTGGTGGATAGCTTACATGCCGGTGAGGGTAGGGAAGATTCCATTGGAAAACGCACAGTTCTAGCTACGTCATTTATTGGTGGTCCACGAGACATGAGGCGTCACTACATGGATGTTATGGCCTTAGTTAGGCGGTATGGCAAGCCAGACATCTTCCTCACAATGAAATGCAACCCAAACCGGGATGAGATTAGGAAGGAACTGTACCCTGGCCAGATACCTCAAGATCGTCCAGATCTCATCGTCCGTGTTTTCAGGGCGAAGTTGGAGGAACTCAAGAATAAGCTATTTAAAAAGGATATCTTGGGCAAGGTGAGGGCTTATGTGTATGTGGTGGAGTTCTAGAAGAGGGGCCTGCCTCATGCGCACTTCCTGCTCATCATGGGGGGCCGATAAAAGCTCACTTGCCCTGAGCAGTATGTTCGCCTTATCTCAGCCGAGCTCCCCAACAAGAAGAAGTACCCAGAACTGTACAAGTTGGTCGTGAAACATATGATGCATGGACCTTGTGGTGCTTTGAATCATGAATGCCCTTGCACAAAGGGTCATCCTTCTTGCAAGAATCACTATCTGTGACCTTTCAATGCGACTACCTTACAAGGCAAGGACTCCTACCCGCTATACAAACGATGTGAAGATGGATGTAAAGCAATGGTTCGAAAGGAATGGCTAGATAATAGGTGGGTCGTCCCATACAACCCGCACCTCTTGCGCTACTTCAATTGTCACATCAATGTTGCGGCATGCAAAAGCATAAAGGCCGTTAAATACCTATTCAAGTACATATACAAGGGCCATGATCGAGCGTCTATTGCTGTAAGTGAGGCTGACAAAAATGGAGACATAGATGAGATCAAACAGTATAGAGACGCTAGGTGGGTCACTCCTCCAGAAGCATTGTGGAGGATATATGGATTTGAATTGAGTAAGAACTCACCACCCGTGAAGCAGCTACAACTCCATCTACCAAACATGCACATGGTGTCATTCCAAGCGGCCCAAAATATTGAACCGTGAAGGTGTTGAGAAGTCGATGATTACAGAGTACTTTGAGGAAAATAGGTTACATGAGGATGCTCGTTCTATCTTGTACAGGGACTTCCCCGAGTGGTACACCTGGCAGACAAGTAAGAACAAAAAATATTGGAGAAGAAGGGTATGAGATACAGGTGGACAAATTGGAAGAATTGTGTCAGATCATCCCGCCGAGGGGGAACGCTATTACCTGCGGGTCCTCCTAAACCATGTCACTGGCGCCACCTCTTATGAGGACCTAAGGACGGTTAATGGTGAGATCCTACCAACCTTTCGTGAAGATGCCGAGAGAAGGGGATTGATTGAAGGAGACAACACACTGGATGAGTCCCTCACTGAATCCACATTATATAAGATGCCATCATCTCTAAGGAGGCTCTTTGCAATGATACTGGTATTCTGTGAGCCAAGTGATGTGCACAGACTCTGGGAGAAGCACCTAGATGCAACGTCAAAAGTCTATCGTCGTAGCAATCCATCCAAAGTTGCAGTTGAGAAAATGGTTCTAATAGATATCAGGAATATGCTACAATCAATGGGCAAGGAGATAGAGTCATTCCCTCTTCCCGATATCCAGGAAGAATATGACACTTCTAGTGGTGTGACAAGGGAGATCTTCGAGGAATCCGCCATAGAGCTCAACATTGAGGACACATATCTATCAGATTCACTTAATTTAGATCAAAGGGCCGCATACGATGAAATTATGTGTGTTGTTGATCGTGATGAGGGTGTTGTGTTCTTTGTGGATGGACCTGGAGGCACCGGAAAGACTTTTTTGTACAAAGCACTGCTTGCTACGGTACGTGGGCAGAACAAGATTGCTATAGCGACAGCTACGTCTGGTGTTGCTGCTTCCATAATGCCCGGAGGGAGAACAGCTCATTCACGGTTCAAGATACCGCTAGGCATCGATGATGGTGGGTTTTGTAGCTTCACTAAATAGAGCGGGACCGCCAAGCTCCTACAGTCAACTTCTCTCATTATTTGGGATGAGGATTCCATGGCAAAGAGACATGCAGTCGAGGCGTTGGACAATAGTATGCGCTATGTGATGAGCCGACTAGACCCGTCGTTCGGTGGGAAGACAGTTGTGTTCAGCGGAGATTTCAGACAGGTCATTCCTGTTGTCCGTAAGGGGTCTAGGGCTCAGATAATTAATTCATCGCTACGTAGGTCTTACCATTGGGATTCCATGCGCCACCTTAAGTTGGTACGCAATATGAGGGCACATAGTGACCCATGGTTTGAAGAGTATCTATTGCGCATTGGTGATCGTAAGGAGGAGACCAACGGAGATGGCGACGTCCGTCTTCCAGACGAGATATGTGTGTCGTCAACTGGGAAGGACACTAACATTGATTCACTAATAGACAATACTTTTCCAAGCCTCGGTGCTAACACGTCAGACCCAGACTACATCACCTCCAGAGCAATCTTCTCGACACGGAATGATTGCGTGGATAGGATTAATTTGAAGATGATCAGTCGATTCCAGAGAGATGAGATGGTGTACCATAGTTTTGATTGTGCGGTGGATGACCCTCATAACTACTATCCTTCTAAATTCCTTAACACGTTGACCCCTAATGGCCTGCCCCCGCATGTGTTGAAGCTCAAGATTAACTGCCCTGTCATATTGCTCAGGAACATTGACCCTGCAAACGGACTTTGCAATGGCACGAGGTTGGTGGTTCGAGGGTTCCAAAGGAATGTCATCGATGCAGAAATTGTCCTTGGCTAACATGCTGGAAAAAGGATCTTCTTGCCAAGGATCCCCCTTTGCCCCTCTAATGATGAGATGTTTCCTTTTCAGTTCAAGAGGAAGCAATTTCCAATAAGGCTCAGCTTCGCCATGACGGTGAACAAGGCATAGGGACAAACTATCCCGAATGTCGGTATTTACTTGCCCGAGCCGGTGTTCTCTCACGGGCAGTTGTATGTTGCACTATCTAGATCCACCGCTAGAAAGAACGTCAAGATTCTTGCCATTCCTGATGCTGGTAATAAGAAAAATAACTCAGATGACAGCAAAAAGAAGAGTTCAACTTGCAGCAAAAACAAGAGCTCTGATAGTCCTGTTGGTACGTACACGAAGAACATCATCTATAAAGAGATCCTTACATCATAGGTGGGAAATTTGGCAGTTATATTTCCACTCTATTTTTTATTATCTATATGGCTATATTTTATTTCACGATAAAATTAGATAATGAAATAGTTTTTATTTAAATTATCTGATATTTATTTTGTGCAGGTCACCTCCGTCATATGGAGTCATTTGTGTTTAACTTGCATCTTGTTATCATGTGTTACTGAGAGAAGCCGGACCAGTGAACCGAAGTGCAAATTCTTGAGTGCATGAATACCAGAACTAAAGTGAAAATTCTGCTTGTCTTTTGATATGTTTTCTCTCGAGTAGAGGAAGATGGTTCATGTCCAAGCAAATCACCTACCTGCAAGCTTCTTGACATCTCACTAATTCGAGATTTTATTCTCTTCACTCTTTTCTCATATGTAAAATCAAAATAATACTTTCAATGTAGTTGATGTATATACTTTTAATTTAAATATGAAGAATGCTATTTTTGCAAGCTTACTTCAAATATTTCATGTGAAGTGGATAGTTATATGCTAAATGAAAAGAAATGTGTGCGCTCTTCTTAAATTCAACTCAGTACAGATGTACGCTACTTCATCTCAACATTGAGTTAGATAATCCTCAACTAATTTTTGTCATTCAATTAGATGGACACGTCTAAAATTTGTACATGTATTATTGCCCGTGGCAACGCACGGGCATTTTACTAGTCTACTTTAAAGTGCATTGGAAATATAGAAGTGCACTCTTTTATGGATAAATTTTAAGGCCAAACGTACACTTTTCACTGGAGGAAGGGAGTTTTTGATGGAATGTTGTAATGAGACAACTTTGGAGGCTTCATAGGATCACAACACAATTTCATTATGCTGGAAAATTATGTGTACATATAAACATATCCCGGAAGCTTGATAGCAATGCCAGAAATCATTCAAACTTCCTTTTGCCCACATGTGGGACATCCAGAATCCGGGTCCATGTGCCATGTACCGTTGGCGAGATTCACCCCACCCGTTGCGCCATAGTAATAATAACTAATGAGCAGTCTAATCACATAGTCCCACCTTTCTCACAGTACTAGTAAAAGTTACTTAGGTGAAGCAACCATCATTTCACTCTTCGTTGAATGCCCTCGTACTCAAATAGTAAAGTTGCTCGGACAAAGCAAACATATGTACAAGCGAATATTGGACGGTAGCGACACAACATCAAGCGTGTGGGTTTACGGGGCTCAATTCAAAAATTGAAACCAACCAATGAAGTACTATGATGCGGAGCATCCTATGGTCATCCCCATGGACCTACCATCGTCTCACCATGTGCCAAGAGGACCTATGACACGAGTACAAGCTAGAGCTCTCGAGACCGAGGTGACTTCTTTCTTCAGTGATATCACATATGTTCACTCAAGACATGGCTACTACCCAAGTCCAAAATGTTGTGCATGATTATGTACCAAGAGGACCCTCCAGAAGATGCACGTGAAGATGGACAAGCCCCAAGTTCACGGACGAAGAGAACCAAAGGAAGGAGTCAAGAACGGCTCCCAGGACCCGGACATCCGGTCCCTGGAGCATCCACCATGACAGCCGTCAAGTACCTATAGGCCCCAGACATCCGGCCCAAGCCCGGAGATCCGATGTCCTCCATCCCAAATGCATCGATACCGACCCCGCCAGCCCGGACGTCAAGCCCCTCGAGAAGGCCCGGACATCCGGCCCGATGCCCGAACGTCCGGCCCCATCTGTCTGCGCATAGTAAAGGGCCGAGGCCCGTGTACCCCTTCACCCACCTAGACTATATATACTCCTCCTCCACCCTCTTTCTAGGGTTAGCGTTGTGATAGCTCATATGTGAGATAGAGCCTCGCTCATCCATCCGGATCTACTCCACCGAGAGAGACCGTCGCCTCCTCAGAGAAGATCCACTTGAATTCAAGACGCCTAACAGGAAGGCCTCAAGACCTCCTCACGGAGAAGAACTCGTTACCTACATATCATCATTTGTTGGATTCGGATCATGTATCTCTTTGTGTTTTGAGGATCTAGTGTATGTGTGACCGAATCTTGTTGGTTTGAGTGATTCTCTTATGTTTCCTCTTGTGATTTCTCCTCGTGTTCTTCGTGTTCATCACGTGATCCACTCCTTTCGTGATGGCCGATCTTTCACGAAAGGAGCGGATCACGCAATGAACACGAAGAACACGAGGAGAAATCACGAGGGGAAACACGAGAGAATCACTCAAACCAACAAGATTCGATCACACATACGCTAGATCCTCGAAACACAAAGAGATACATGATCCAAATCCAACAAAGGATGATACATAGGTAACGAGTTCTTCTCCATGAGGAGGTCGTGAGGTCTTCCCGTTAGGGGTCTTGAATCCAAGTGGATCTTCTCCAAGGAGGCGACGGTCTCTCTCGATGGAGTAGATCCGGATGGATGAGCGAGGCTCTATCTCACATGTGAGCTATCACAATGTTAACCCTAGAAAGAGGGTAAACGAGGAGTACATGTAGTCTAGGTGGGCGAAGGGGTACACGGGCCTCGGCCCTTTACTGTGCGCACATCAGGGCGTTGGGCCGGATGTCCAGGCTGGCGGGGTCGGTCTCGATGCATTTGGGATGGAGGACGCCTGATTTCGGGGCTTGAATCAGATTTTCGGGCTTGGCTGGATGTCCGGGCTTAGGTCGGATGTCCGGGGCCTATAGGTACTTGGTGGCTGTTGTGGTGGATGCTCTAGGGGCCGGATGTCCGGGGTCATGGCCGGATGTCTGGGTCCTGGGAGCTGTTCTTGACTCCTTCCATTGGTTCTCTTCATCTGTGAACTTGGGGACTTGACCGTCTTCACATGCATCTTCAGGAGGGTCCTCTTGGTACCTAATCATGCACAACATTTCGGACTTAGGTAGTAGCCATGTCTTGAGTGGATCATATGTGATATCACTAAGGAAAGAAGTTACCTTGGTCTCGAGAGCTCTAGCTCGTGCTCGTGTCATAGGTCCTCTTGGCACTTGGTGAAACAATGGTAGGTCCATGGGGATGACCATAGGATGCTCCACATCATACTAGATGGTGAGCGTTTACAGCAAGTACAATAGGAATGACGTAGGCGGACTGTAAGACTATAAATATTGTAGTACTAGTTACCAAAATTTCCGGTTTTCCATTTTATAAGTCACATTTTTATTAATTCCCATGACATGTTTAGATTTCAAGGTGCATTAAATCTCTGCTTGCAAGAATGAAGATAAAAATCACCAATGTACATCTAAAGCTTCTTGTCCCGCTCACTTGGGTGTGCGGCCGCGGGCGGCGATGTACTCAGCGCGGCGGGACGCCGTCGCTTCCTTAGCAGTGTTGTCTGGGGCGGAGTGGCCAGAAAACCGTACCGTGCGGTGGTTTTTTAGACAAAAATGCAGGAAATTCGGATTCCCCTACAATCTGGTCATTTACTATCGCACATGCTTCATTTCCATCGCCTGCGGAAACTATGTGCGCTCACCCGACTGAGTTGTGTTGTAATTGGCCGAAACCCCAGGCACACAGATCACGCATGTGCGTCGTAGGATGCACCATGATCGAACGGCAATCCACGTTCCTCTCATCACACCCGTGTAGCTCTAGTTGGGTTTTGATGTATGCATTTGGGCTAATAAATTTCTATAGAATGCACATAATGAGCCCGGAAAAGTGCCAAATTTGAAGAAGTTACTTCCTCCATCGAGGTGCATAAGGGAATCCACACTGCTTGGAGGCGGGCTTGCCTCCAAGCTAGGACTCACATCCAGCCTCTAAGCTCATTAGCAAATGGCTTCAAGCCTCTAAGGTGGACCCATGTTTAATAAACAACTATTTCCCTAGCCAAATCCTTCACATATGCTTTGCATGGCAAGCACTATTTCCTCCAGTGACAAGTAGGCCAATCAGATTATTCTATTTAAACCAAAACATCGGAGGCAACCTCTACACTAAGCATCGATTCTAAGCATTTTTTTTGCTTATTAGAGGCTCACGCATGCAATCTATAGCGCCAACCTCTTGGTGTTGGGGAACGTTGCATGGAAAACAAAACAAAATCTATGCACACACAAGATCTATCCATGGAGATGCATATCAAAGAGAGGGGAGAGTATGTCTACGTACCCTTGTAGACCGTAATGTAGAAGAATTTATTAACGTGGTTTATGTAGTCGAACTTCTTCGCGATCCAACCGATCAAGTACCGAACGTACGACACCTCCGAGTTCAGCACACGTTCAGCTCGATGACGTCCTCGCCTTCTTGATGCAGCAAGATGGGTGAAGTAGTAGAAGAGTTCTGGCAGCACGTTGGCATGGTGACGGTGATGGTGAACTTGTTCCCGGAGGGATTCGCCGGGCACTGCGAAAAACTAGGCGGAGGACTAAACTGTGGAGAGGGGCGCCGCACAAGGCTAAGAGATTGTCTTGGTTTGTGTGGTGCCCCTCCCTCTCATATATATAGGTTGGGGAGTGAAGGTAGCCTTAGGTGCACCCCAAAGTGGTCGGCTGGTCCCCTTGGGCGCCTGCCCTTTGGCGCCCCCTTCCTTGTTTGGCACCAGGGAGAAGGCAAGAGGGGGTGGTGTCCCCCTTTCCTTTCTCCCATGAGGAGGGGAAGGCAGGAGGGGCTAGCCCTCCCCCTTTCCTTCTCTTGGGCCGGCGGCTAGGGAGAGGGTGCGCTAGCCCCCTTGTGGGCTTGTGTGTGCCTCCCCTTGGCCCATTAGGCCCATAGACCTCCTGGGGCCTCTTGAAACCCCTTTTGGAGATCCAATGACTACCTGATACACTCCGAAACTTTCCCAGTGTCCCAAATAGCATCATCCTATATATCAATCTTTACCTCCAAACCATTCTGGCGCTCCTCGTCATCTTCGTGATCTCCGGGACTCCAAGCAGCATTTGGTCACCAAATCACATAACTCATATAATACTATATCGTCAACGAACGTTAAGCGTGCAGACCCCACATGTTCGAGAACTATGTAAACATGACCGAGACACCTCTCCAGTCAATAACCAATAGTGGAACCTGGATGCCCATATTGGTTCGTACATATTCTGCGAAGATCGTTATTGGTCGAAACTTATGACAACATACGTAATTCCCTTTGTCTGTCGGTATGTTACTTGCCCGAGATTCGATCATCGGTATCTTCATACCTAGTTCAATCTCGTTATCGGAAAGTCTCTTTACTCGTTCTGTAATACATGTTGGAACTAATCCCTTAGTCAATGTTGGGGATATAACTATTGAGTTTAACCTGCCCAGGAGGGGCTGGGTTAAACTCATGGCGGTTTATCAAGACAAAGCCCATGAAGATGCTGAAGATGGCGGTTCACTACGCAGACTCGTTGAGGGCCGAAGCCCAAGGGCGAATTAAGGCCCAACAAGTGTAAACCGCCATATAAGTACAACTTGTATTATAAGGCATGTACAGTTAGTCACCGAGCCGGACACGTTGTTTATGAGCCGGTCAGGACTCCGTGAGCCACCGGGCGTCAACCTGTGTATATAAAGGGACGACCCGGCGGCGACTTAGGGCAAGAAACCAGAGATCGAAAGCCAGGTCAAGAATAGTTGCTCCCTGGTAATCGAAACATAAGAAATACCACCTCAAACTGGATTAGGCCTTTACCTTCACCGCAAGGGGCCAAACCAGTATAAACTCCTTGTGTACTTTGTCCCGTTTAACCCCTTTAAGCTAACCTAGTTGCGATGGCTCCACGACTAAGTCCTCACACTAGGACATCTGCCGTGACAATTCCACAATAGTTGGCGCCCACCGTGGGGCCTGCGCACAGTGGTTTCGAGTTCTTGAAGGGAAACCTCGAAGAGATCAAGGGATACGCTGTGGGCGGGATGACTAAGAGCCGTTGCGGCAAGCTCTACATCGACGATGCAGGCTGGGGCCCTGAGGCCGGCTCAATTGAGTACGGGTACCGGGCCCCCTTCGGCGGAATTCACGTCTTCATCGGCAAGATCGGCAAACCGGGCCCTGAGCCGGACATCTGCACCAACATCATCGAGATGGCTCAGCATGCATGACCCGCCCGAGTTCAGCCCGCCGTGAAACGTGCCTTCGTGGGAGTCATCCATGGGGCGGAATTTGAGGATGGATCTGTGTCTAGCGGTGAGACAGCCATCTATTCTGATGGTGAGTCATCCACGGGTGAGACTACTTCATTGTATCAACTGGAAGACGGCGAGCTTGGGGGATGTTCCGATGGCGATAGTATTCCGGACCCTTATGAGCCGCCGAACCGGGTCACGATTTTCATGGCCGGTACGTAGCTAGGGCAGAATTCTACAACTGCAACGACAATGATTCCGGATCAGCAACGGTGACGGCGGCTGGGGCAGGAGGCCCTGTGTGCCCGCTGGCTCAGGTCTTGTCCGACTTATTGGACACTTTGACAATATTGTTAACAACAGAGGTTAACCCGGCAAATCAAGCTCAGCATAATGCGGAAGTTGCAAAACTGCGAGATGAGATAGCTCAAGCCAAGGAAGATTTGGCGGCTGAGAACGCGAGGATGACAACGGAGTGAGTTGCTCTGGACGCTCAGGCACAATGGATCCAGGCTGATTCCTTCCGGCTCACGTTGGATCAAAACGTGTCAAACGAAGTCATGAGGAGGCATCCGAGTCATCTGCCCCCGGTTTACGAGGAGAGGATCCTCTTTAACACACCTGGTGCAGGGACCAGTGACCCGCCAGAGGCAAACCAGGTGGTAGCCACGTCTAGGACTGGAGCGCCGGCTCAGCCACGCACAACAGATTCACCTCATTTGAATAATACCCCACCACAGTATGTGCCGACGCCACCGGGTCATTATTCTAACCCTTTGGATAATATGATCGATGCGGCGACACGATTGGCGGCTCTCCCAGTTGAAGGTGAGTCTCCAGCTGTGATCGAAACATAGAGGGCTAGAGAGCTTCTTCAGACAGCACTGGTACAGCAGGAGGCTTATTCTTACAGCCGTGAGAGGATTCACTCAACCCCTCACCTGAGCCGAAGTTATAGCAGGCACATTGACTCACCAGCCATTTCAAGCAGTGACATGCGCCATAACCAGCCTCGTCGTCATGACCTGACGCGTGATGGTGCTCGGGATTTGGTGGACCAGGGCAGAGCACGTCGAGAGGCTGAGTTGGCAGCTCAGCAAGCGGCTCATCAGCATCCTCCGGTTTATCTGGCAACTTTGGTGGAGATAGGTGTAACCTCCAGAACCTTGGGAGTGTCATGTTTAGTGTCGGCTTTACATAATGTACGTTTTCCCAAGGACTTCAAGGGTCTTCATAAGATGCCCAACTACATAGGTGACTTACCCCCTGAAGCATGGGTTGAGAGTTATGAGATGGCGATGGAGCTATTGGATGTTGACGATGCTGCATGTGCTAAGTACTTCACCTTGATGTTGGACGGAACGACCCATACTTGGTTGAAAGGGCTGCCAGCCAACTCCATTGGATCATGGGCTGAGTTAAAAGCCCGGTTTATCCAGAATTTTAAAGATACGTGCAAGCAGCCTATGTCAATTGTGGATTTGGACGCCTGTGTCCAAGAAGAGGGCGAGTCAACAACCCATTGGGTGCGCCGGGTCTCAGCTATCCTAAACTCATCGGATCACATCAACGCCGGCTCAGCAGTCTTAATGTTAGAGAAGAATTGTCGCTTTATGCCCCTTAAACAGAAACTTGGGCGGCTTAAGCGCCACTGTAATGATATGGGGGAGCTCATGGCGGCTCTTGTCAAATATCCTGACTCTGATAGTACCAAGGACCCCGAGTCTGATGAGGAAAAGCCGGGTAAGGGAAAGAAGAGTAGCGGTGTGAAAGGGCAGCAGGGTGGCAATGGTAAGCGCAGAGCTGATGGGAATTTGGAATTCGTGGCTAACACTGGCGCGCGAAATTATAACCAGCGGCATAAGGGAAGGCCGACTCAGGCTGAAGGGTCGAAAATCAACCTCTAAGCATTGTTGAATCAGCCGTGTCCGAAGCACGGGTCACGTGAGAAGCCATCCTCTCATCTATGGAAGGATTGCTACATCATGAAAGAATTCAGGAATTCCCATCTTCTCCAGGATAATCATGGGCCGGGCGGCGGCTTAGGTTCCCGCTCTCATGGTCCGGGTTACGGTGGTGGTGGTTCAAATTCCGGTTTCCAGGGCCAGGGGAATCAGGGTAATCAAGGCAATCAATGTGGTTTTCATCAACAATCTGGTCAGGAGACTCATCAGCAGCAATCTGGTTATCAAAGTAATCCGAAGCAACTGAATAGTGGGCAATACCATGTCTTCACCACAGCTTTATGCAAGCGGGATCAAAAAGCTTCGTAAAAGGGTTGTGAACGCCGTGGAGCCGGCGGTTCCCCGTCACTTGTGATGGTCTGAATAGCCCATCATGTGGAGTCGTGAAGATCACCTACCCCGGGTTGATAATCCGGGTCACTTGACTTTGGTGGTGGCGCCTTAGGTTGGAGGATACAAATTCACTAAAGTACTCATGGATGGAGGTAGTAGCATTAATATCCTCTACTATGATACTTTCCGTCGTACGAGGTTGACTGATAAAAATCTTAAGCCGTCCACTACTGTTTTCCATGGAGTGGTGCCTGGTAAGTCGGCGTATCCTGTAGGTAAGATTGCTTTGGAAGTGGCTTTTGGGGATGAACACGACTCCAGGGCCCAGACGCTAACCTTTGAAGTGGTCAAGATTCAAAGCCCGTATCACGCTCTATTTGGACGACCGGCTTATTCCAAGTTCATGGCACGGCCTTGTTATGTTTATCTGTAGCTCAAGATGCCGGGTTACAAGGGGACCATCACGGTGCATGGAAGCCTGAAGATAGCTTTGGAGTGTGAAGAAGGTGGCGCTGCTTATGCTAAGTCTATCTGTGCGATAGAGGAATTGAAGTTTTATAAAGACAATGTTGACCCAGCAGATATGACAACTTTGAAAAAGCCAACTACGGAGCATGATCCGGTCTTGAAGTTTAAGTCGGTAGATGACACTAAGCTAGTTGATTTCGTTCCTGGCGATTCATCCAAGCAGTTCAGCATCAGTGCTAATCTGGATCTGAAATAGGAAAGCGCGCTCATCGAGTTCATCCGTGAGAACTGGGACAACTTTGCATGGAAACCTTCTGACATGCCAGGTGTACCGAGGGAACTCACTGAGCACACTCTTAATATTGATCCGAAGTTTAAGCCGGTCAAGCAATTCCTTTGTCGTTTTAATGAAGATAGGCGTAAGGACATTGGTGAAGAAGTGGCCCGGCTCTTGGCGGCTGGGTTCATTGTTGAAGTTTTTCATCCTGAGTGGTTGGCTAACCCGGTGTTAGTACTTAAGAAGAATGGCACTTGGCGTATGTGTGTGGATTACACAGATTTAAACAAGGCTTTTCCGGATGATCCTTTTGCTCTCCCCCGTATTGATTAGATTATTGATGCTACAGCGAGTTGTGAGCGTTTGAGTTTTTTGGATGCTTATTCTGGTTATCATCAGATCAAGATGGCAGTTAAGGACCAGGAGAATACGTCTTTCATCACTCCTTTTGGAGCCTTCTATTATGTCTCTATGCCTTTGGGCTCAAGAGCGCCCAGGCGACTTACCAGCGCTGTGTGCAAAATTGCCTTCATAATCAGATCGGGTGTAATGTTCATGCTTATGTGGATGACATTGTGGTGAAGTCCAGGAAAAAGGAGACCCTGATTGATGACTTGAAGGAGACGTTTGACAATCTCTGGGTTTATAAGATGATGCTTAACCCGGCCAAGTGTGTTTTTCGTGTGCCAGCAGGCAAGCTTTTGGGTTTTCTGGTTTCGAAACGAGGTATAGAAGCTAACCCGGAGAAGATAAAGGCTATCACCTCTCTGGCTAAACCGGCGTGTATCAATGATGTCCAGCGTTTGGAGGGTCGTATTGCGGCCTTAAGCCGGTTCATAAGCCAGTTGGGTGAGAAGGCTATCCCTCTTTACCAGATGATGAAGAAGACATGTCACTTTGTTTGGAGTGATGCTGCTAATCAAGCGTTTGAGGACTTGAAGGAACAGTTGGCTGAGTCGCCCATTCTTGCTGCTCCCATTGATAAAGAGCCTTTGTTGTTATATGTGGCTGCCAACAGCCGAGCTGTTAGTGTAGCCATTGTGGTGGAAAGGAAGGAGCCAGGCAAGGAGTATCCGGTTCAACAGCCGGTTTACTACATCGGTGAGGTACTTATTGAGTCCAAACAGAGGTATCCACATTGGCAGAAGCTCGTATATGGGGTATTCATGGCTAGTTGAAAGCTCAAGCAATATTTTCTGGGTCATCCCATCACTGTGGTTAGTTCTGCCCCTTTAGGGGATATTATTCAAAATAGAGAAGCCACAGGTTGGGTAGCCAAGTGGGCCATTGAGCTCGGACCCCATGGTTTGAAGTATGTGCCTCGCACGGCAATCAAGTCACAAGCACTTGTGGATTTTATCAATGATTAGTCAGAGTTGCAGATGCCTGAGGAAAAGCCGGATAACACATATTGGACTATTCACTTTGATGGATCCAGACAGTTAGAAGGCTCGGGGGCTGGAGTTGTCTTCACTTCCCCGCGAGGTGATAAGTTTCCTTATGTTCTCAGGTTGATGTTCCCTTGTACTAACAATGCAGTTGAGTATGAGGCCTTGCTCCACGGTCTTCGGATGGCTAAGGAGAAGAACTTAAGTCGGGTGAGGTACTTCGGCGACTTAGATCTGGTAGCTCAGTAGGTTTCTGGCACTTGGGATTCTAAGGATCCACTCATGGCGGCTTATCATCGAGAGGTTGATGCTATTGTTGGGCATCTCAAGGGTTATCAGGTTGAGCATGTTGATCGCAAGAAAAATGAGGCGGCTGATGCTTTAAGTCGGCTTGGGTCTCAGTGTAAGCCAGTGCCACCTAATACTTTCCTGGATATTCTGCATAACCCTTCTGGTAAATTGCCTACAGAAGAGGATCTCGCTATTCTTGACCCGGAAGCACAGTTGGTGGCCGCTCTTCATGCTATTCCTGATTGGACAGTTCCATATTTGGCTTATATGACCTGGGGCGAGTTACCTGAGGATGAAACTTTGGCCAGGCAGATAACCCGGTGGTCTAAGTCAATGACTATTGTCAATGGAGAGTTGCATCATCGCAGTGTCACAGGGGCATTTCAACGTTGTGTTTCTCCTCAAGAAGGTTGTGAGATTTTGTGAGAGATTTATGAAGGAGATTGTGGTCATCACGCCGGTTCTAAGTCCCTCGTAGCCAAAGCTTTCCATCATGGTTTTTATTGGCTGACAGCTCATGCTGATGCTGAGGATCTAGTCAGTATATGTGATGGTTTTCAGAAGTTTTCACGACGAGCTCATGTGCCGGCTCAAGAATTGAGGATGATTCCAATTGCTTGGCCATTTGCAGTCTGGGGGCTTGATATGGTTGGGCCTTTCAAAAGGTCCAAAGATAAAAATACTATCCTTTTGGTGGCGGTTGACAAATTTACAAAATGGGTTGAAGCAGAGCCGGTCAGTAAGTGTGACGCGGTGGCGGCGATTCAATTCATCAAAAAGGTGATTTTCTGTTTTAGCTTTCCCCATAGCATTATCACTGATAATGGCACTAATTTATCCAAAGGTGCCATGAAAGAATTTTGGTAACGTGAGCATGTCTGGCTTGACGTATCATCAGTGGCTCACCCCCAGTCTAATGGTCAAGCTGAGAGAGCCAATCAAGAGATACTGAGGGGCATCAAGCCCTGGCTTATGGTTCCTTTGCAGAGGACGCCGGGTTGTTGGGTAGAGGAGTTACCCTCAGTGTTATGGAGTATCAATACTACCCCCAACAGATCTACGGGTTACAGGCCTTTCTTCATGGTTTACGGAGTGGAGGCGGTTCTCCCTAGTGACATCCATCACAACTTGCCCCGTATGGCGGCCTATGTTGAAGCTGACAATGAAAAGGCACGACAGGATGCACTTGACCTGTTAGATGAGGAGCGTGATCTTCCGGTGGCTCTTTCAGCGATTTACCAACAAAATCTGCGCCATTATCATAGCCGCCAAGTTAAGACCAGAACCTTTAAAGAAGGTGACTTGGTGCTCCGGCTTATCCAGGATCAGACTGATATGCACAGGCTATCCCCACCTTGGGAAGGGCCCTTCGTGGTCAGCAAAAATCTGAACAATGGGTCATACTATCTTATTGATGTTTGAGACCACAAGGACTCACGCACGTCGGAGGAGGAGACCCGCAGGCCATGGAATATTGCTCATCTTTGGCCTTATGACACCTGAGCTACTGGCTCTTGAGATGTACATATTTATATCAGTGTATACTGTGAGAAATATAATAAAATCAGCACCCCTGGTAATTCAGGGCCTTTGTTGTTTTCAAATCTCAGAATCTGACTCTTTATTATCATGTCATATGATTACTTCCGCGGCTTGACGCCCGGTTTACCGGGACCAAAGAGAGTTTTCTTTCACAACACAACTAAAACATAGGTACCCAACGAGCACAGCTCACGAATATGTCACTTGGGGGCTTCCTGTTCAAACATAGGTGTATTCAGCAAAGAGAACATAGCGTTACTACCATGTTGGCTTGGTTATATTGTTCAAACATAGGTGTGTTCACCAAAGAGGACGTAACCCTTCCGGGTTATCCTTCCTGTATGCCAGATGCTTCTCCATCAGGTAATCCTGATTGACCTGCCGAACTCTTAACAGTCAATCTTTTAAACAAGACCCTGAACTCGTTAAGGTTAAAATGCCGGTTTATCACGTGAGGGCACGGCTTATGGATAGCGAGGATGAATCCAGGCTATTAAGCCGCCTTCATTGAAACTTGGTTAAACCTGCCTGTTTGCATGATGCTACTCTGACCTCATGTACTCTCGATAAGTCAATCTTTAAACAAGACCCTGAAATTATCCAGGTTAAAACATCGATTGGGTCATGTGAGAGCCGGCTTACGGAAAGAGAGGATACTCCAGTGGCTATCATGCTAGTTTCATTGAAGTTTTATGTTGAGATTTGGTTTTGGAGATTTATAACAGCGTCATCTTTTATGGATTTTATTTATCTTGGATTTATATCACTCCTTTTTCTCACCATATGGTTTTCACAAATCGGGCCAAGCAGCCGTGTCTATCTCATATTTGAGCATCTTTGGGTTTTTTATAACCCCCCATGATGGCAGACTATAAGTCGCCAGTATATGATGATATTAAATACTTGGAAGAATTATGTTCTAAGTTCTAGGATATTACCCCTTGCTGCAACCGGCGTTGTAAGACAGCAATATATGACAATTAAACAGGGCATTATGTGTCCAATCTTTTTGGGTTGTCACCCTTACTGCACTGGTATGATAAACCGGCAGTGTGATCGAATATCACAGGTATGATATTTTTTGATTATATATGGTTATGATTAAACCGGCCCTAGTTATGAACCGTTTTAGTCATGAGTGGTTTTATATAGGGTATTATGACCCATCCTGCGGTAAACCACCAGGGCACTTGTGATCTGTTTGTATGCAGGACCAGACTCAAAGTGATGGTATTATAAGCATAAGTAGCGGATTTTCCTTTGGCGGATCAATAGTGTTTGCACAACAAAACATGCACGATGGCATGTCAGATGAAAAGTTTAACTAGCCTATTACAAAGGCATCTGATGCCCCAAAGGAATAATTGTCTTAGTAGTTCCACAGAAACGCAGATGTTAATCCATCCTATGGCTTATGACTCTTGGCCTTGCTGAGTTGAACATTGTGGATCGTCCAACGCCGGCTCATCTTCCTTCTCTTCACCCAATGGCTGGAAGTCAGTGGTTGTCCGGTCGATCCCAGTTAAAGCTCTGAATACAACCCTCATCACTTATAAGTGTCGATGGATCAACATCAGGGGCATAAGTGTGCTTACGGATCGGAGGAGTCAGGTCCGGAGCATCATGAGTCGGTTCCTTGATCTTCTTATTGTTGGCATCGTAAACTGGCTGGTAATGTGTAAGATCAGTGTCTGCAGCCAGTTTACTAGCCAGAGGACGCATTTCCCTCATAATGGTGGCGAAGTCATCTGCGATGAAGGGTGCCCCATCTTCTTTTATGCTCGGACAGCCATTTGCCAAGTCTGCCGGTTCAAGATCAGCTAGCCATGCTTTGGCCCGGGTTAGCGCGGTAAGTGCACCGGCTCCCGCAGCTGATTTCTTTAACTCTTCGATCCGTGCACACAACATGG
Organism: Triticum urartu; assembly: GCF_003073215.2. Lineage (NCBI taxonomy): Eukaryota > Viridiplantae > Streptophyta > Magnoliopsida > Poales > Poaceae > Triticum > Triticum urartu. Next base: position 253,245,031 of record NC_053024.1, read on the forward strand.
ATAGTCTCTCCAACGTATCCTTGATAAGGGTTGGAGTTGGTTTGTTGTGAGAAGCTGTGCAGATGACCCGTTGTGCCCCAGTATATAACTGCTCTCTAAGCATGTAGGCTTTCAGTTTTTTCCGAATATCTGAGCCAAGGTGGGTAACTCAGGATCCTGTATCATCAAGGATGTTTGTAAGCCGGGAGCACATTGGTTAACATATGTTCAAAAGATTAAGAGGAAGCTATTTACCAAAGACTGTAGCAGTCATGGCATTTATTTGCTATTTTAAGCCAACAAGCTTTGTAGTTACCGGCTTAAGGGCCGCTTCAGCCCTCTTCAGCAGGGCTGACTTCTCTGTATCCCAACCCGCTTGTTCAACTTTGAAGTTTTCCTTCAATTTCTCCATCGCTGCTAAAGCACTGATCAATTCATTCTTGGCTTTGGAGGTTTCTTCTTGTTGAGACTTGATGTTTTCTTGAAGGTCGGCGACTTGGGATTCTTTCCTGCTTAGTTCAGCCTACAAGAGATAAACAATTAAGGAGATGGCAATGAATTTATTTTGAAGTCCCAAGCACAATACAAGTATTATACTTGGCACTTGGGGGCTAATGTCTATTGCTCCTTAAAATACTGTGAAGTCCCAAGCACAATACAAGTATTATACTTGGCACTTGGGAGCTAATGCATATTGCTCTTGTCAAAGACGAATTTATTTGCTAACCCGGACAAATAGTGGTGATCTGGCCTACGAAGGCTATGCATGGGATTATGGATTTCCTGCAAGATGAGTAGTCTCGACTTAACATATTTGTTAAGCCAACCATTGGGGGCTATGGATGCAATGTTGATTTTTGCCAAGTTAAAGTATCGACTTAACATATTTGTTAAGCTGACCCTTGGGGGCTATGGATGCAATGTTGATTTTTGCCAAGTTAAAGTCTCGACTTAACATATTTGTTAAGCCGACCCTTGGGGGCTACAGATGCAAAGTTCAAGTGCTGGTATTATAAAGTCCCAGTTGAAAGTATAAATTGGCCCTTGGGGGCTACTGGAGTTGATCTATGCTGCTATTTGAAAGTTTACAACCCATTCTATTCTATCATGTACAATAAACTTGGAGGCTAAGGGAATTATATTTACGTAAAGAGTGGCAGCGTTTACCTCATAGTGGTCCTTCATCAGATTTACTAAGCCGGCTTCGAAGTCACGGCTGGTGTACAGACGATTCAGATAACCAGAGTGGAGGTCTTGGGCACTGAAATGGGTGTAGCTTTCCAAGTCTACCTTCCACTTGCCTTTATCTTCAGCAGAAATCTCTTCTTTTGCGTTGTGCTTACATAAGATGGAGGGTTGACCCGGAGCTGTGAATCCAAATCCAGTGACAAGAACATCGTCAGCCTTCTCCTCAGCGGGTTTAATTAGGCTTGGTGGCTTAGAGAGAGAGAGTCGGTTCAACATCTATATCATGTGGAGAAACTTCATGATCTTGTGGTGGAGGATCATTAGGGGTGGCATCAACTTTTGGGCTAGCAGGTTCTGACTGTTTTTTTTGGTTCAAACAGGTCAGAATCATGAAGGTTTGGATGAGCAGGTTCTGACCGGCTTGTTCAGCTTAGCCTTCTTGCTGGGTTTTGCTTGGCCCCTGAGAATAAGAAACATAAAGAGGTCAGTATAATGATCAGACATAAGGTTTGGATGATTGAATATATTCTTACCCAGGTACAGTCTTGAAAGTCGGTATTTGAGTGCCTGTTGACTCGCCAGAAGAGGAATGAGGAGTCCCGTGATAGTTTGAATCGGATGGGTTAAGAGGTTGTCGAAAATGACCCGCCTTAGGATAAAGTATATCAGAAGCAGGAAAGACCGGTGTATTTGGTAAGCCAGAGGAGGTGATTTGTCCACCACTATGTCGGGTGACTCGGCGAGCTTCGTGTTGCTGTTTCTTCAAAAGAAAGTTGGGATCCAAGGTAGCTAGAGGGTGAGAAAAATCTTACTTTTCGGCTTGCTTGTCGAGTTTTCTGTGTTGGCTGAGGTTCTGAGCCGGAAGAAAGAATAATTACCTCTGCATCACCTGCATGGCTAGCCTCTGCGTTGTCCTAATAGCAATCATTGTCAATGAGATGTATAAAAAGGAGCCAAGAGAGTTGAGTTCTACCTCTGACTCATTATCATTGTCATCATCAATGCTTAAGTCGGCGGGCTCGGTGGTTTTCTTGGTAGATTTCTTGGTCACTTTGGTTTTGGTACGAGCCGGTTTGGCCGGCTTATCCTGCGTCTTCCTCTTCCAAAATGGATCATCATCCTGTTAAGATTGAAAAGAACATAAGTAGGTACCAAAAATGTGGATTGAGCAGAGGGTGTGCAACTCTTACAGCTGGCGGCTTGTTGAAAGTGCAGAAAAGGCTAAGTCTGGTTTTGTTGCATTCCTTTAAAGATTCATTCAGCAATTTTTTGGTGGCTTCAGTGATTTCAGCATCATACAGTTGAATGTCACAATGGCGCTGAGGATCCTTTACGTCACCAGTGTATTCGCATGTTAAGCCGGGGCGACGGCTTAATGGCAAGATACTCCAAGATAGCCAGCACCGGAAAAAGTCGACACCGGTTAAGCCATTGGCCATAAAGGCTCTGAGCTTTGAAAAGGCTGGCGAGTATTTGGCCCGCTCCTTGGAATTAAGCCGTTGGGGCAGTGGATGTTGCTAAGTCGGCGGTCACGGTAACCCGGAAGAGCATTCTCACCGGCTGGAGATGTATCTTGGCAATAGAACCAAGTTTGGTTCCAGTCTTTGGGGTGACTGTGCAGCTTGGCATTGGGAAAGCTGACCTCTTTCCTTTTCTGAATTGAGACTCCACCGAGCTCTTGGCATGGCCCGTCGACAAACTCTGTTTGGCGGTTTAAGTAATAGAACTCCCTGAATAGATCAACCGTGGGTTCCTCTTGAAGATAAGCTTCACAAAATACTTGGAAATTGCAGATGTTGGACACAGAGTTGGGTCCGATGTCTTGAGGGTGCAGTTGGAAGAAATGAAGCACATCGCAAAAAAACTTTGAGCCGGGTGGGCTGAACCCCCGATTCAAATGATCAGCAAAAACAATCACTTCTCCATCTTTTGGTTGAGGAGGGATTTCTTCACCAGGGGCCCTCTAGTGGATGTCCTCTTTCTTTGCTAAGGCGCCAGTGGCGACAAAGTTGTTCAGTTCTTCTTCGGTAACCCGGGATTGGACCCAGTTGCAAGAAGTATATGTCTTAGCCATTTTCTCAATGATACGAAAAAATGATTATGCCGGTTCAAGATTACATGGCTAAGCCGGCTTACTATTAAAAGACAAACAATAATGAAGCATGCATAGGTGTTCAGTCGGAGATTGGTATTAAAAAGTTATAAAGAACCATTGGCGGCTTAAGAGGGGACTAATGATACCTGTCAGGTTACTATTTCTGAGTTAAGCCGCCCATACAGATATTGAAATTACAGATCTGAGGATGAACAAGTTGCTCAGTATTGAGAAAAACAAGTTTCATAGATTGATGCTATGATTTCAGATCTACGACACTTCAGTTAATGGAAAAATATTCAGACCTAAATATCAGTACTCGAGCAGTTCATGGGTCCAGATCGGTTTTCTTATGCAGAGGAGGTGTTCTAAATAGTAAAAAGGAGTGCTACAGCTACAACGGCATAGGAGGAGTACCAAGTTTGAATCAAAAAATCGCAAACTGCAGTGGAAAGCGAAGATGAAGTCTGACGAGCTCACGGAAACCCTAATGGATCTATAGGAAGAGGAAGAAGGAAAGCGTACCAAGGCTGTTGGACAGCGGAGGCGCACGGACGGAATCTGGTCAAAACAGGCTGATGCAGCGGCCGTTGTTGAGGCAGAGGCGAAGGTCGACGGCGGCGGCAGAGCTCGAGTGCTGGGGCGTCGCGAGGTGGAAGACAGACGAAGAGGCAAGGGTGGAAGTGAAAGGGACCCCTGGCCCTATTTATAAGACGAAAGGATAAGTGACGTGCACGGGAATCGAGGAGGTCAAAAATGGATATGTGACAACGCAGACGCCTTAATTTTCGGAGATGCATTAAAAGAGAGGAGATACATTAAAGATTCTGGTTTTGTATAATATAAATGTCTGGTGATGTCACGGCGGGTTACCACGATCCTAGAAGATGACGTCACGACGAGTTACAAGGTTTCACAAGGGTAATGAAGAAGGAATATTTTTCGAAGTGTTGAAGATTGATGTGAACAAGTTCAAATCAACCTGGGCCTAATGTTGCGGATATAACTATTGAGTTTAACCCGCCCAGGAGGGGCCGGGTTAAACTCATGGCAGTTTATCAAGACAAAGCCCATGAAGATGCTGAAGATGGTGGTTCACTACGCAGACTCATTGAGGGCCCAAAGCCCAAGGGTGACTTAAGGCCCAACAAGTGTAAACCGCCATATAAGTATAACTTGTATTATAAGGCATGTACAGTTAGTCACCGAGCTGGACACATTGTTTATGAGCCGACCGGGACTCGGTGAGGCACCGGGCATCAACCTGTGTATATAAAGGGACGACCCGACGACGATTTAGGGAAAGAAACCAGAGATCGAAAGCCAGGTCAAGCGTATTCGCTCCCTGGTAATCGAAACATAAGCAATACCACCTCAAACTGTATTAGGCATTTACCTTCACCGCAAGGGGCCGAACCAGTATAAACTCCTTCTGTCCTTTGTCCCATTTAACCCCTTCAACGACGGCCAGTGAATTGTAATACGACTCACTATAGGGCGAATTCGAGCTCGGTACCCGGGGATCCTCTAGAGTCGACCTGCAGGCATGCAAGCTTCTTGTGATGTGTATTACCGAGAGGGCCCAGAGATACCTCTCCGGTACACAGAGTGAAAAATCTTAATCTCGATCCATGCCAACTCAACAGACACCTTTGGAGATACCTATAGAGCATCTTTATGATCACCAAGTTACGTTGTGATATTTTATAGCACACAAGGTATTCCAGCGGTATCGGGGAGTTGCATGATCTCATAGTCGAAGGAATATGTATTTGACATTAAGAAAGCAAAAGCAATAAACTGAACGATCGAATGCTAAGCTAACGTATGGGTCTTGTCCATCACATCATTCTCCTAATGATGTGATCCTGTTATCAAGTGACAGCACATGTCTAAGGTTAGGAAACCTTAACCATCGTTGATCAATGAGCTAGTCCAGTAGAGGCTTTAATAGGGACACGATATTTGTTTATGTATCCACACAAGTATCTAAGTTTCCAATCAATACAGTCTAGAATGAGTAATAAACCTTTACCATGAATAAGAAAATATAATGACAACTTTATTATTGCGTCTAGGGCATATTTCCATTAGTCTCCCACTTGCACTAGAGTCAATAATCCAGATTACATTGTAACCAATCTAACACCCATCGAGTCTTGGTGTTGATCATGTTTTGCTCGTGGAAGATGCTTAGTCAATGGGTCTGCTGCATTCAGATCCGTATGTATTTTGCAAATCTCTATGCCTCCATCCTTGACCTTTTCATCAATGGAGTTGAAGCGTCTCTTGATGTGTTTGGTTCTCTTGTGAAACCTGGATTCCTTCGCTAAGGCAAGTGCTCCAATGTTGTCACAAAAGATTTTGATTGGACCCGATGCACTGGGTATTACACCCAGATCGAATATGAAATCCTTCATCCATACTCCTTCATGTGCTGCTTTCGAAGCAGCTATGTACCCTGCTTCACACGTAGATCCCGCCACGATGCTCTGCTTGGAACTGCACCAACTGACAGCTCCACCATTCAATATAAAAACGTATCCGGTTTGTGACTAGAGTCACCCAGATCAGTGTCAAAGCTAGCATCAACGTAACCATTTACGACGAGCTCTTCGTCACCTCCATAAACGAGAAACATATCCTTTGTCCTTTTTGTAAGTGCATCTAGTGCCCCTTAGTGATTTTGGTGTATTGAAGACTTATAGGTTAAGGGACTAATGTGTTTGTGAGTGTACACAGGTCTATAAGTCTATGAGGAGTTCGATATTTACCATGAAAGTCGAACCCTAAAAATGAATGTCTTCAACTGAAGAATTTGGCTTCCTAAAGACTTTGAAATTGAAGAAATTGGTGTGACCTTGAAGACTTGGTATTCATACGAGGAATATGAAGCATGAAGACTTTTGTTTTTGTAGTTTCATTTTTCTCTTTCTTGAGTCATAGAAAACTCCATACTGTTAAAGGGGCTCGAGGTAAAACTAAGGAAAAGTTTCCAAGTGATGCTCATCTCAAAATCCTACACCTACCCAATTCTTTCGAGTGAAGCCCTTGGAAATCTCATACAGTTCAGTCAAATCCTTGAGTGGCAGAGACGAAGATATTCTGGTGTTTGAGGAATTTGTTCTGACTGAGGAGTTAGGAATTTACCAGTGCAGATTGCCTACAAGTGAGGAACATGATAGACCTGAGGAATTTGATACTCAAATATCTGACCGTTGTTGTGCTATGCGTCAGCTGTCCCAAAATATCTTCCCACCTAACTATCATATCATTGAAGGGCATTTATGTCTTATCATGCCGGGCTTGTCCCTAGGCTATAAATAGCTGCCCCCCTACAACCACTAGCTGGTTGGTTGCTCCGAGAGAAACTGACACTTGTCAATTGAGATCATCCCACCCTCTGAGGACTTTGAGCGAAAATCATCAAGTGAGGAAAACCCAAACCCAAACACCAACAAACCCAAAGTGATTGAGCATCACTGAAGAGATTGTTCCTGTGTGGAATCGACGCTTGTTACCTTTGAGGACTGTGCATCCTCCGGACGGTTAGGCGTCATGGTCTAGAGCATCCAAGAGGAAATTGTGGATCGCCGAGTGACCTAGTCTGTGAAGGTTTGGAAGTCACCTGAAGACATACCATGAGTGATTGGGCGAGGTCTGTGTGACCTTAGCTCAAGGAGAATACAGTGAGGAATGTGTTTCATCAGGTTTAAATACCTAGCCACTCCAACCAGACATACGACTGTCACTGTAGTTGGAACTGGTCTACCAAATCATCATCTTCACCAAGCTACTGGTTTTATTTCCTCAACCGTTTCATTTCCTCATTTCTGTGTTGAAGTACTTGATCGTTACTATTTGAAGACTTTGACTGAAGACTTTCACAATTTCCTCATTCCTATTTCTTCAGTCAGTTTGTCTTTAGCCTGCTTATCCTGTTTACACGCTACCTGTACTCTGTGCATGTTTTCATTTCATCATGATGACTGTGCTACTGGTCTGTTATGCTTGCATCTTAGTACTTGTTACGCTGCTAAGTAGTTTGTTGCTTAGGAATTTCCTCACCTTGATCCTCAGTGAAGAATTTGTAAAAATCGCCTATTCACCCCCCTCTAGTCGATATAACACACTTTCTATTGGTACCAGAGCAAGGTACTCCCTTGTTCTGTGTGATTTTGGTTTAACCACCTGGAGTTTTAGTTATGTCGACCGCAGGAATGAAGAAAGTGACATGCCCCATCTTTGACGGTCATGATTATCCCAAGTGAAAGGCCATGATGAAGAAGCGTCTCATGGCGATGGACATCGAGTTGTGGACCGTCACTGAGATATATTGGTTTTACTGATCTTTGTAAGATGCACGAAGCTGATGATATTCGCAAGTACACTCGACTTGACATCGTAGCGAAGGATGTCATCTGCTCCTGCTTATCCCGAAACCAGTTCAGCAACATTAAGCATCTCTGCCATGCAAAGCTTATCTGGGACCAACTCTCTGATGTCTATGAAGGTCATTGAACTTGTCATGAACCTTGGTTTGAGGAATTCAAGGAATTGCTCAAAACGATGACTTTCGATCCTGAATCATCATCCTCTGCACCATGCCTTATGGAAAAAGGTGCCAAGGTAACTGAATGCTACCTATCTGAGTCTAGTGATGATGAATCTGGTGATGAATTTAGACCCAGCTATACCAAACTTGCTTCCCTTGCCACTAAACAACAAAGAGCTTTGGAAATAGTTCAAAACATGCTAGATGAAAGCGATGATATGTTGGGTGAAGAAATGGATCGAACTCAAACTCTGACTGATAATCTTCAGAGACTTCAGTCTAAGTTTGACAACCTTCAAAATCATCATAACACTCTCTTATCTAATCATGAAAAGCTTTCTTATGAATTTCTTCAAAGAAAGCAAGATCTTGAAAATCTAAGGGTGAGTTATGAAGATCTTCAAAAGGAGCATGATTCATTGCTTTCTCAACAGATCAGTGCTGCTCAGGATGAATTCATTCCACCATGTTTGAAATGCATTGAATGTGAATCAGCTAATTCCTCACCTAAAAGTTCAAATGCTTATATTGCTGCAAATTCTTCAACTGTCTCTGCTATCATAAATTCGTCATCTGAGGATGCTACTAGTATCACTGACAATGCAGGGCTGGAGGAATTGTATGTGACAGGCATGTACAAAAGCCTCAAAGGGCATCAGGATCTTTGTGATGTGCTTAAAAAGCAGATCCTCAACAGGAACCCTAGGAAAGAGGGTATTGCCTTTGAGAGGAAACTCAATGCTGATGGGACCTACTGGAAACCTAAGCAGTATCTCAAAACCTCATGGGTTGCTGCAAAGGGACCTCCCATAGATCCATCCACTTTATCTGGCTTTACATGTGAATCTTCATATTCTTCTGATGAGTCATTTGACTCCAACTATAAGCTGTTCAAAAATCAGAATGGTGAAGTATTTGCTAGATATGTTGGCACTAACTGCAGGAATGGTCACTCTACGAAGAAAATCTGGGTTCCCAAAAGGTGTCTTGAAAGTCTTCATGTGAATGTCATCATGACACCACCTGTGAAGAATAGGAACCCCAGATCAAATTCTTCATACGGACCAAAGTCGTCATGTGGATCAAAATCCTCATATGAACATCATCGTGCTAACACTTCTGTTTCGCAGGGAAGATCTAAGGGTTGCGAATATGTGCATTATTCTTCAAATCATTATGTTCATAAGTCCTCTAAGAATTTCTCTGCTTATTCATATGCTTACTCTAACCCTTCTTCTGTGAAACGAAGTGAACTGGCTTCTATACCACCTTTCTCATATAGAGCTCGCATAATGATGAACTCTTTGCCACCCCTCCAGATGTGGGTGGTGAAGAAAAAGAACTAATATCTTATGCGGGGTCAGGTCTCCAGACGAACTTAAATGTGTGAAGAATTTGCTGGAGACCTGAATTCGCTTGAAAGGAAGCAAGCTAATCATGAAGAAATGAATTTTCATTTCTCACGTCCTCATACTGCTATATCTGTTCTATTGCTTGATGAAATTGATCTGATGAATTTGATGTCAGATTCTCCATTGATGAAGTATATGAGTTCATAAGATGCACTAATTCATCTACGGGATGATCAACCTAAAGCTACTGAGTGGGTCCTCGACAGTGGATGTACGAATCACATGACTGGTGACAAGAACTTATTGATGGATACTACTTTATCTCCATCGCATCTGAAGCATATCACCTACGCTGACAAAGGCAAAACCAAGGTATTGGGTCTAGGTAGGGTTGTGCTACCTCTCGAGCATGTGATTGTTTTCCCATGAAGAGGAAAGGGTGATGCAGCAAAGTAGCGTAAGTACTTCCCTCAATTTTTGAGAACCAAGGTATCAATCCAGTAGGATATAACACGCAAGTCACCTAGTACCTGCACAAACAATCAAGAACCTCGCAACCAATGCGATAAAGGGGTTGTCAATCCCTTCACGGTCACTTACGAAAGTGAGATCTGATAAAGATAATAAGATAAATATTTTTGGTATTTTTGTTGTATAGATTGCAAAATAGTAAACGAAATGCGATAATAAAAAGAGATGCAATATAATAAGGAAGAGACCCGGGGGCCATAGGTTTCACTACTGGCTTCTCTCAAGATAGCAAGTGTTACGGTGGGTGAACAAATTACTGCCAATCAATTAATAGAAGAGCGCATGTTATGAGAATATCTAGGAAATGATTATGAAATATAGGCATCACGTCTGGGTTAAGTAGACCGAAATGATTCTGCATCTACTACTATTACTCCACACGTCAACCGCTATCCGGCATGCATCTAGAGTATTAAGTTCATAAGAACAGAGTAATACTTTAGGCAAGATGACATGATGTAGAGGGATAAACTCAAGCTATATGATATAAACCCCATCTTTTTATCCTCGATGGCAACAATACAATATGTGCCTTACTGCCCCTACTTTCACTGGGAAATGACACCGCAAGATTGAACCCAAAGCTAAGCACTTCTCCCATTGCAAGAAAGATCAATCTAGTAGGCCAAACCAAACCGATAATTCGAAGAGACTTGCAAAGATATCAAATCATGCATATAAGAATTCAGAGAAGAACCAAATATTGTTCATAGATAAACTTGATCATAAATCCACAATTCATCGGATCTCGGCAAACACACCCCAAAAAGTATTACATCGAATAGATCTCCAAGAATATCGAGGAGAACTTTGTATTGAGAACCAAAGAGAGAGAAGAAGCCATCTAGCTAATAACTACCCGAAGTCCTGTGGTAAACTACTCACACATCATCGTAGAGGCTATGGTGTTGATGTAGAAGCCCTCCATGATCGAATCCCCCTCCAGCAGATCACCGGAAAAGGCCCTAGATGGGATCTCACGGGTACAGAAGGTTGAGGCGGTGGAAAAGTGGTTTCGTGGCTACCCTTGATGTTTTTAGGGTATAAGAGTATATATAGGTGAAAGAAGTTCATTGGTGGAGCTCCGTGGGGCCCACGAGGGTGGGGGCGCACCTACCCCCCTGGGTGTGCCCTCCTGCCTTGTGGAAGCTTCGCGGAGTTCCAGACGTCCACTCCAAGTCTGCTGGTTTGCGTTTGTTCCAAGAAAGATCCTCGCGAAGGTTTCGTTCTGTTTGGATTCCATTTGATATTCCTTTTCTGCGAAACACTAAAATAGGCAAAAAAATAGAAACTCGCACTAGGCCTCCAGTTAATAGGTTAGTCCCAAAAATAATATAAAAGTGCATATTAAAGCCCATTAAACATCCAAAATAGATAATATAAGAGCATGGAACAATCAAAAATTATAGATACGTTGGAGACGTATCAAGCATCCCCAAGCTTAATTCCTGCTCGTCCTCGAGTAGGTAAATGATAAAACAGAATTTTTGATGTGGAATGCAACCTAGCATATTTTTCAATGTAATTTTCTTTATTGTGGCATGAATGTTCAGATCCAAAAGATTCAAGACAAAAGTTTAGTATTGACATAAAAATAATAATACTTCAAGCATACTAACCAAGCAATTATGTCTTCTCAAAATAACATAGCCAAAGAAAGTTCATCCCTACAAAATCATATAGTTTGGCCATGCTTCATCTCCGTCACACAAAATGCTCCCATCATGCATAACCCTGATGACAAGGCAAGCAATTGTTTCATACTTAGCCTTTTCAAACTTTTTCAACTTTTACGCAATATATGAGCGCGAGCAATGGACATAGCACTATGGGTGGAATAGAATGGTGGTTGTGGAGAAGACAAAGGGGAGGAACATAGTCTCACATCAACTAGGCGTATCAATGGGCTATGGAGATGTCCATCGATAGATATCAATGTGAGTGAGTAGGGATTGCCATGCAACGGATGCACTAGAGCTATAAGTGTATGAAAGCTCAACAAAAGTAACTAAGTGGGTGTGCATCCAACTTGCTTGCTCACAAACACCTAAGGCAATTTGAGGAAGCCCATCATTGGAATATACAAGACAAGTTCTATAATGTAAAATTCCCACTAGTATATGAAAGTGACAACATAAGAGACTCTCTATCATGAAGACATGGTGCTACTTTGAAGCACAAGTGTGGAAAAAGGATAGTAACATTGCCCCTTCTCTCTTTTTTCTCATTTTTTGTCCTTTTTATGGCCTCTTTTTTTCGTCCGTAGTCTCATCCCGACTTGTGGGGGAATCATAGTCTCCATCATTCTTTCCTCACATGGGACAATGCTCTAATAATGAAAATCATCACACTTTTATTTACTTACAACTCAAGAATTACAACTCAATACTTAGAACAAAATATGACTCTATGGGAATGCCTTCGGTAGTGTACCGGGATGTGCAATGAATCAAGAGTGAAATGTATAAAAAATTATGAAAGGTGGCCATGCCACAAATACGATGTCAACTACATGATCATGCAAAGCAATATGACTATGATGAAGCGTGTCATAATAAATAGAACAGTGGAAAGTTGCATGGCAATATATCTCGGAATGGCTATGGAGATGCCATAATAGGTAGGTATGGTGGCTGTTTTGAGGAAGGTAAATGATGGATTTATGGTACTGGCGAAAGTTGCGCGGCACAAGAGAGGCTTGCAATGGTGGAAGGGTGAGAGTGCGTATAATCCATGGACTCAACATTAGTCATAAAGGACTCACATACTTATTGCAAAAATCCACAAGTCATCCAAACCAAGCACTACGAGCATGATCCTAGAGGGATAGATTGGTAGGAAAAGACCATCGCTCGTCCCCGACCCGCCACTCATAACGAAGGCACTCAAAGAACACCTCATGCTTCAAATTTGTCACACAACGGTTACCATACGTGCATGCTACGGGACTTGCCAAACTCAACACAAGTATTTCTCAATTTCACAATTACTCAACTAGAAAAACTCTAATATCAGCATCTTTATATCTCAAAACAATTATCGAGTATTAAACTATTGAATGCACTCTATATGAAAGTTTTTATTATACCCATCTTGGATGCCCATCATATTAGGACTAATTTCATAACTAAAGCAACTTACCATGCTGTTCTAAAAGACTCTCAAAATAATATAAGTGAAGCATGAGAGATCAATAATTTCTATAAAATAAAACCACCACTGTGCTCTAAAAAGATATAAGTGAAGCACTGAGCAAAATTATCTAGCTCAAAAGATATAAGTGAAGCACATAGAGTATTCTAATAAATTCCGATTCATGTGTGTCTCTCTCAAAAGGTGTGTATAGAAAGGATTATTGTGGTAAACTAAAAATCAAAGACTCAAATCATACAAGACGCTCCAAGCAAAACACATATCATGTGGTGAATAAAAATATAGCCTCAAGTAATGTTACCGATAGACGAAGACGAAAGAGGGGATGCCTTCCGGGGCATCCCCAAGCATAAACTTTTGGTTGTCCTTGAATTTTACCTTGAGGTGCCTTCGGAATCCCCAAGCTTAGGCTCTTTCCACTCCTTGTTCCAAAATCCATCAAATCTTTACCAAAAAACTTCAAAACTTCAAAACTTCACAACACAAAACACAACAGAAAATCTCACGAGCTCCGTTAGTATAAGAAAACAAACCACCACTTTAATGTACTGTAATTAACTCATTCTTTATTTATATTGGTGTTAAACCTACTGTATTCCAACTTCTCTATGGTTCATACCCCGCGATACTAGCCATAGTTTCATCAAAATAAGCAAACAACACACGAAAAACAGAATCTGTCAAAACAGAATAGTCCGTAGCAATCTGGAGGTTTTGAATACTACTGTAACTCCAACAATTCTAAAAAAATAGGACGACCTAAATAATTTGTATATTGATCTACTGCAGTTGGAATTGGTATTTTATTGCTCTCTGGTAAAAAATGAAAATTATTCTAGTGAGTGCATACTTTCTGTTTTTATCAACAAGATCAAACAACAATCACCCAAGAAGATCCTAAATGATTTACTTGGCACAAACACTAATTAAAACATAAAAAACACAATCATAATAGAGGCTAGATAAATTATTTATTACTAAACAGTAACAAAAAGTAAAGAAAAATAAAATAAAATTGGGTTGCCTCCCAACAATCACTATCGTTTAATGCCCCTAGCTAGGCATAAAAGCAAGAATAGATCTAGGTATTGTCATCTTTGGTATGCAATCCATAAGTGGCTCTCATAATTGATTCATAAGGTAATTTAATTTTCTTTCTATGAAAGTGTTCCATGCCTTTCCTTAACGGAAATTGAAATCTAATGTTTCCTTCTTTCATGTCAATAATTGCACCAATCGTTCTAAGGAAAGGTCTACCAAGAATAATAGGACATGTAGGATTGCAATCTATATCAAGAAAAATGAAATATACGGGCACATAACTCCTATTTGCAACAATAAGAACATCATTAATCCTTCCCATAGGTTTCTTAATGGTGGAATCCGCAATGTGCAAATTTAAAGAACAATCATCAAATTCACGAAAACCTAACACATCACATAGAGTTTTTGGAATCATGGAAACACTAGCACCCAAATCACACAAAGCATAGCATTCATAATCTTTAATCTTAATTTTAATAGTAGGTTCCCACTCATCATAAAATTTTCTAGGGATAGAAACTTCTAGTTCAAGCTTTTCTTCATAGGATTGCATTAAAGCATCAACGATATGTTTAGTAAAAGCTTTATTTTGATTATAAGCATGAGGAGAATTGAACACGGATTGCAACAAGGAAATACAATCTATCAAAGATAAATTATCATAATTAAATTCCTTGAAATCCAAAATAGTGGGTTCATTGCTATGTAATGTTTTGACCTCTCCACTCCCACTTTTATTATCAAGATCTAAAAACTCCGAATCATTGGGATGCCTTTTAACTAAAGTTGACTCATCTCCAGTCCCATATTTATCAAGATTCATATTGGAAAGCAAAGATTTAATAGGAGACACATCAATCACTTTTAGATCTTCATCATTATTATCATGAAAACTAGAAGAACACGCTTTCACAAAGCAATCTTTTTTAGCACGCATCCTAGCTGTTCTTTCTTTGCACTCATCAATGGAAATTCTCATGGCTTTGAGAGACTCATTGATATCATGCTTAGGTGGAATAGATCTAAGTTTCAAAGAATCAACATCAAGAGAAATTCTATCCACGTTCCTAGCCAACTCATCAATCTAAGCAATTTTTCTTCAACCAAAGCATTGAAATTCTTTTGCGAAATCATAAATTCTTTAACACTAGTCTCAAAATCAGAGGGCATCTTATTAGAATTTCCATAGGAGTTGTTGTTGGAATTACCATAATTACTAGAGCAATTATTTGGAAACGGCCTAGAATTAAAATTTCCTCCATACGCATTGTTACCAAAATTGTTCCTACCAACAAAATTCACATCCATAGATTCATTATTATTCTCAATCAAAGTGGAAAAAGGCATAACATTAGGATCAGAAGAAACACTCTTATTAGCAAAAAAAATCATAAGTTCATCTATCTTTCCACTCAAAACATTAATCTCTTCAATCGCATGAACCTTTTTACTAGTGGATCTTTCGGTGTGCCATTGAGAATAATTAACCATAATATTATCTACAAGTTTAGTAGCTTCTCCTAAAGTGATTTCCATAAAAGTGCCTCCCGTGGCCGAATCTCAAAGATTTCTAGAAGCAAAATTCAATCCGGCATAATTTTTTTAATAATCATCCATAAATTCAAACCATGTGTAGGGCAATTACGTATCATTAATTTCATCCTCTCCCAAGCTTGTGCAACATGCTCATGATCAAGTTGCTTAAAATTCATAATATCGTTTCTAAGAGAGATGATCTTAGCGGGAGGAAAATACTTAGAGATAAAAGCATCTTTGAACTTATTCCATGAATCAATACTATTTTTAGGCAAAGAAGAGAATCGAGTTTTAGCATGATCTCTAAGAGAAAACGGAAATAGCTTCAATTTAACAATATCATTATCCGCATCTTTCTTCTTTTGCATATCCCACAAATCAACAAAGTTGTTTAGATGGGTAGCGGCATCTTCACTAGGAAGGCCAGAAAATTGATCTTTCATGACAAGATTCAAAAACAACAACATTAATTTCACAAGATTCAGCATTGGTAATAGGAGCAATCGGAGTGCTAATAAAACCATTGTTGTTGGTGATAACCCATAAGTATAGGGGATCAATTGTATCCTCTTTCGATAAGTAAGAGTGTCAAACCCAACGAGGAGCTAAAGGCAGAACAAATATTCCCTCAAGTTCTATCAACCACCGATACAACTCTACGCATGCTTAGCGTTTGCTTTACCTAGAACAAGTATGAAACTAGAAGTATTATGTAGGTGTTTTTGGATAGGTTTGCAAGATAATAAAGATTACATAAATAAAAATAGGGGATGTTTAGATAAAGAACTAAGTTAGTTTTAGTAGAGATCTTTTTGTTACGAGAAAGTTATTTGTCCCTAGGCAATCGATAACTATACCGGTAATCATTATTGCAATTTTATTTGAGGGAGAGGCATAAGCTAACATAATTTCTCTACTTGGATCATTTGCACTTATGATTGGAACTCTAGCAAGCATCCGCAACTACTAAAGATCATTAAGGTAAAACCCAACCATAGCATTAATGTATCAAGTCCTCTTTATCCCATACGCAAACAACCTACTTACTCGGGTCTGTGCTTCTGTCACTCACGCCACCCACCATAAGCAAAATCATGAACATATTGCAAACCCTATAGCGGGAATCCCTCATGCTTGCGCGACACGGAGAGCACCATAGGACAGCACCAATAATAAAACATGCAACTCAAACCAATCACGATCATCAAATAACACATAGGACAAAACGGATCTACTCAAACATCATAGGATAGCCATACATCATTGGGAAATAATATATAGTGTTGAGCACCATGTTTAAGTAGAGATTACAGCGGGTAAAAGAGGGTTTACACCGCTGCATAGAGGGGAGAAGAGTTGGTGATGATGGCGGTGAAGTTGTTGGTGAAGATTGCGGTGATGATGATGGCCCCCGGTGACACTCTGGTGCCACCGGAAGCGAGGGGGAGAGAGCCCCCTCCTTCTTCTTCCTTGACCTCCTCCCTAGATGGGAGAAGGGTTTACCCTCTGGTCCTTGGTCTCCATGGCATGGGAGGGGCGAGAGCACCTCCAAGATTGGATATGTCTCTCTGTCTCTCTTTGTTTCTACATTCTCTTCTTCTACCCTTTCACCATTTCATATATATATGGAGATCCTTAACTCCAATTGGACTGAAATCTTCGACGTGATTTTTTCCAAAAATTAGCTTTCTTGCGGCCGAAGAAGGGCATCAACCGCCTTATGGGGAGCCCACGAGGGTCAGGGGCGCGCCCAGGGGGTGGGTCGCGCCCCCTGCCTCATGCCTCCCTCGGGCACAGTCTCATGTGGATTTTTCTTCCGGAATTCTCCAAATATTCCAAAAATATTCTCCGTCCGTTTTTATCCCGTTTGGATTCCGTTTGATATGGGGTTTCTGCGAAACATAAAACATGCAACAAATAGGAACTAGCACTGGGCACTGGATCAATATGTTAGTCTCAAAAATAGTATAAAAAGTTGCCAAAAGTATATGAAAGTTGAATAATATTGGCATGGAACAATAAAAAAATATAGATATGACAGAGACGTATCAGCATCCCCAAGCTTAATTCCTGCTCATCCTCGAGTAGGTAAATGATAAAAAAGGTAACTTTTGATGTGGAATGCTACCTAGCGTAATCTTGATCATGTATCAAATCATGGCATGAATATTAAGACACGAGTGATTCAAATCATTAGTCTATCATTTGACATAAAAACAATAATACTTCAAGCCTACTAATAAAGCAGTCATGTCTTTTCAAAATATCATGGCCAAAGAAAGTTATCCCTACAAAATCATATAGTCTTGGTATGCTCCATCTTCACCACACAAAATTTTCACATCATGCACAACCCAGATGACAAGCCAAGCAATTGTTTCATACTTTTGACGTTCTCAAACCTTTTCAACGTTCACTCAATACATGAGCGTGAGCCATGGACATAGCACTATAGGTGGAACAGAATGGTGGTTGTGGAGAAGACAAAAAGGAGAAGATAGTCTCACATCAACTAGGCGTATCAACGGGCTATGGAGATGCCCATCAATAGATATCAATGTGAGTGAGTAGGGATTGCCATGCAACAGATGCACTAAGAGCTATAAGTGTATGAATGCTTAGAATGAAAACTAAGTGGGTGTGCATCCAACTTGCTTGCTCATGAAGACCTCGGGCATTTGAGGAAGCCCATCATCGGAATATACAAGCCAAGTTCTATAATGAAAATTCCCACTAGTATATGAAAGTGATAACTCAAGAGTCTCTCTATATTAAGAACATGGTGCTACTCTGAAGCACAAGTGTGGTAAAAGGATAGTAACATTGCCCCTTCTCTCTTTTTCTCTCATTTTTTGTTTTTTCTATTTTTTTTCTTTTTTTGGTTGGCTTCTTTGGCCTCTTTTTTTATTTGGGATTCTTTGGCCTCTTTTATTTATTTTTAAAGTCCGGAGTCTCATCCCGACTTGTGGGGGAATCATAGTCTCCATCATCCTTTCCTCACTGGGGCAATGCTCTAATAATGATGATCATCACACTTTTATTTACTTACAACTCGATATTACAACTCGATACTAGAACAAAGATATGACTCTATATGAATGCCTCCGGCGGTGTACCGGGATGTGCAATGATCTAGCGTAGCAATGGCATCAAAAAATGGACAACCATGAAAACATCATGCTAGCTATCTTACGATCATGCAAAGCAATATGACAATGAATGCTCAAGTCATGTATATGATGATGATGGAAGTTGCATGGCAATATATCTCGAAATGGCTATGGAAATGCCATGATAGGTAGGTATGGTGGCTATTTTGAGGAAGGTATATGGTGGGTTTATGGTACCGGCGAAAGTTGCGCGATACTAGGGAGGCTAGCAATGATGGAAGGGTGAGAGTGCGTATAATCATGGACTCAACATTAGTCATAAAGAACTCACATACTTATTGCAAATGTCTATTAGCTATCAAAACAAAGTACTACGCGCATGCTCCTAGTGGGATAGATTGGTAGGAAAAGACCATCGCTCGTCCCCGACCGCCACTCATAAGGAAGACAATCAATAAATAAATCATGCTCCGACTTCGTTACATAACTGTTCACCATACGTGCATGCTACGGGAATCACAAACCTCAACACAAGTATTTCTACCAATCCACAACTACCAACTAGCATGACTCTAATATCACCATCTTTATATCGCAAAACTATTGCAAGGAATCAAACATATCATATTCAGTGATCTACAAGTTTTATGTAGGATTTTATGACTAACCATGTGAATGACCAGTTCCTGTCATCTCTCTAAATAGATATAATTGAAGCAAGAGAGTTTAAATCTTTCTACAAAATATATGCCCATGCTCTCACAAATATAAGTGAAGCAAAAGAGCATTCTACAAATGGCGGTTTTCTATGTAAAGAGAAACATGCAATCCAAACTTCAAATGATATAAGTGAAGCACATGAAGCATTCTATAAAGCCATACTCAAAAGATATAAGTGAAGTTCATAGAGCATTCTATAAATCAACCAAGGACTATCTCATACCAGCATGGTGCATAAAAGAAAAATGAAAACTAAATGCAAAAGACGCTCCAAGATTGCACATATCGCATGAACGAAACGAATCCGAAAACATACTGATACTTGTTAAAGAAAGATGGGATGCCTTCCGGGGCATCCCCAAGCTTAGACGCTTGAGTCTCCTTGAATATTTACTTGAGGTGCCTCGGGCATCCCCAAGCTTGATCTCTTGCCTCTCTTCCTTCTTCTCACATCAAGACCTCCTCGATCTTCGAACACTTCATCCACACAAAACTCAACAGAAAGCTCGGTAAGATCCATTAGTATAGTAAAGCAAATTACTACTCTAAGTACTGTCGCAAACCAATTCATATTTTGTTTTTGCATTATAGCTACTGTAATATAAATTTTCCATGGCTTAATACACTGATATAAATCGATAGTTTCATCAAAACAAGCAAACTATGCATCAAAAACAGAATCTGTCTAAAACAGAACAGTCTGTAATAATCTGAATATTCACCATACCTCTGGTACTACAAAAATTCTACCAGAATTAGGAAAAATAAAAAAATTGTATAGAAAGACAGTGCAAAAAGTTTCAGAACCGTTTGATGTTCCAGTAAAAAATGTAAAATCGTGCACTACAGAGAAAGTTTCTGTCCTGCACCGTACAAACCAACAAGCAAAGTAAACATCCTAAAGGCAAATCTTGGCACATTATTTTTATAATAAAATGGAATTGTACAAGGGGATAATTATTTTTGTTGAAAAGTTTCTGTCATCAAGATTCACAAAGTTTCCGTGAGCATGAACAAAGTTCAAGGCTAGCTCCCACTTCAACAATGCTTGTCTTTGTCACTTTCGCTTTTCTTTTTGAAAAAGTTTTAGGTTCCCATCTTTATTTTTTTGTTTTTAAACTTTATAAAAGCACTCAAAAGAAATAAATGACTCTCTAAAACTTCCGGGTAGTATCCCTGGCAGCGCTTTCTTTAAAGCCATTAAGCTAGGCATATAGTGCTCAAGAAGTGAATCCACCCGGATCCAAAGGTATATCAAAGCCAATCTTAATTAGCAATGATTTGTAATTTAGTAGTGAGCACAAAGCAACGTATATCATGTAATGACGAAGTCTAACTCTCTTCCTATGCATCGGCATGTCATAAAAGAACAACTCATGCACACATAGTAAAGGCCAATGCATAGTATAAACAGTTTCTTGCAATTTTATCGTGTGGGAAACATAGAGAGGTGGAGATATAGTTCCTCTCTCATAACAATTGCAAGTAGGAGCAGAAAGCACATGCATATTATACTCATAAAAATCATCATGTGTAGTAGTAAAAGGCAACCCATCAATATAATCCTTAATAAGCACAAACTTCTCCGATATAGTGCAGTTTGGAGAATTCAAAAGGATAATAGGACTTTCATGTGTGGGTGCAATAGCAACAATTTCATGTTTAACATAAGGAACTATAGCAAGTTCATCTCCATAAGCATAATTCATATTGGCATCTTGTCCACAAGCATAGCAAGCATCATCAAAAAGGGATATTTCAAAAGAATCAACGGGATCATAGCAATTATCATAGCATTCATCCTTCGGTAAGCACGAAGGGAAATTAATCAATGTATGAGTTGAAGAGTTACTCTCATTAGAAGGTGGGCACAGGTGATCAATCCTCTCTTCCTCCTTTTGTTCTTCGCTCTCCTCCTCATCTTTTTCATCCAATGAGATCACAGTTTCATCAATTTATTCTTCCATAGATTCCTGCAAAATATTAGTCTCTTCTGGGACAGCGAAGACTTCCTCAAGAAACGCATCAATATCGGAATTGTATTCATAATTCTCATAACAATATTTAAGGATATCTAAATTTTTAGGTCTGTAGACAGCATCATAAAGATTTTCATATTCTTTGAACATAGATTCAATTTCATAAGCACCCATAAAAGCAACAAATTCTTCTATTTGTTCCACATCATAATAGTCATATATACCTCTAGCATAAGAAGCCAAAGTTTCATTATCATTAAATTTGCATAAAAAGGGAAGGTGTGGAGCCTTCATCCTAGAGCAACAAGTATAATCATATCTCAAGCATAGTTTCCTAGCATACCAATACAACATATAAATTTGATCCCATAATAGTTTACCTTTTTGAGTCAAGTGATAATCCATAAAGTATTCACATTGATCCAACATGTCTCCCGTTACATAATTGAATGGGGCTTTCTCAGGATAATCAAAGTAGTACATAATATCTTTCACATAATGAGCATCGAGGGTTTTAGGAGGTTCCCCATCTCCATGACTAGCAAGTAAACCTAATTTTTTAGGTATTTAGTGTTCCATATCCATAACTATATATAGAGAACAACTTAGAATAGCAAATAAAAATTACATAGTGATAAAGCAAACAAGCACACACGAGAACATTCACCCCACGCTATGACTCCCCGGCAACGGCGCCAGAAAAGGGTCTTGATAACCCACAAGTATAGTGGGATCAATTGTAGCCTCTTTCGATAAGTAAGAGTGTCGAACCCAACGAGGAGCTAAAGGCAGAACAAATATTCCGTCAAGTTCTATCTACCACCGATACAACTCTATGCACGCTTAACGTTCGCTTTACCTAGAACAAGTATGAAACTAGAAGTATTATGTAGGTGTTTTTGGATAGGTTTGCAAGATAATAAAGATTACGTAAATAAAAAGTAGGGGCTGTTTAGATAAAGACACAACTAAGTTAGTTTTAGTAGAGAGCTTTTTGTTACGAGAAAGTTACTTGTCCCTAGGCAATCGATAACTAGACCGGTAATCATTATTGCAATTTTATTTGAGGGAGAGGCATAAGCTAACATACTTTCTCTACTTGGATCATATGCACTTATGATTGGAACTCTAGCAAGCATCCGCAACTACTAAAGATCATTGAGGTAAAACCCAACCATAGCATTAAAGTATCAAGTCCTCTTTATCCCATACGCAAACAACCTAACCTACTTACTCGGGTATGTGCTTCTGTCACTCACGCCACCCACCATAAGCAAAATCATGAACATATTGCAAACCCTATAGCGGGAATCCCTCACGCTTGCGCGACACGGAGAGCACCATAGGACAGCACCAATAATAAAACATGCAACTCAAACCAATCACGATCATCAAATAACCCATAGGACAAAAATGATCTACTCAAACATCATAGGATAGACATACATAATTGGGAAATAATATATAGCGTTGACCACCATGTTTAAGTAGATATTACAGCGGGTAAAAGAGGGGTTACACCGCTGCATAGAGGGGGGAAGAGTTGGTGATGGTGGCGGTGAAGTTGTTGGTGAAGATTGCGGTGATGATGATGGCCCCGGTGGCACTCGGACGCCACCAGAAGCGAGGGGGAGAGAGCACACCTCCTTCTTCTTATTCCTTGACCTCCTGCCTAGATGGGAGAAGGGTTTCCCCTCTGGTCCTCGGTCTCCATGGCATGGGAGGGGCGAGAGCCCCTCCGAGATTTGATCTGTCTCTCTGTCTCTCTCTGTTTCTGCGTTCTCTTCTTCTACCCTTTCACCGTTTCGTATATATATGGAGATCCGTAACTCTAATTGGACTGAAATCTTTGTCGTGATTTTTTCCCTAAAATTAGCTTTCTTGCGGCCGAGAAGGGCATCAACCACCTTACGGGGAGCCCACGAGGGTCAGGGGCGCGCCTAGAGGGTGGGGCGCGCCCCCTGCCTCGTGCCTCCCTCGGGCACCGTCTCGCGTGGATTTTTCTTCCAGAATTCTCCAAATATTCCAAAAATATTCTCCATCCGTTTGGATTCCGTTTGATATGGGGTTTCTATGAAACATAAACAATGCAACAAACAGGAACTGGCACTGGGCACTGGATCAATATGTTAGTCTCAGAAATAGTATAAAAAGTTGCCAAAAGTATATGAAAGTTGAATAATATTGGCATGGAACAATCAAAAATTATCGATACGACGGAGATGTATCAGTTGGTATTGGAAAAGCCACGTAATTTAGTATTATCTTGAGCCATCGTGACAAACAATCAATCCAACACACAAACGCACAAGAAGCAAGCGAAAAGAGACGAATGGAAAAGGGGCGAATAAAATGGCAAAGGTGAAGTGGGGGAGAGGAAAACGAGAGGCGAATGGCAAATCATGTAATGCGAGGGAGAAGAGTTTATGATGGGTACTTGGTATGTCTTGACTTGAGCGTAGATCTCCCCGGCAACGGCGCCAGAAATCCTTCTTGCTACCTCTCGAGCATGCGTTGGTTTTCCCTTGAAGAGGAAAGGGTGATGCAGCAAAGTAGCGTAAATATTTCCCTCAGTTTTTGAGAACCAAGGTATCAATCCAGTAGGAGATAACACGCAAGTCACCTAGTACCTGCACAAACAATCAAGAACCTCGCAACCAACACGATAAAGGGGTTGTCAATCCCTTCATGGTCACTTACGAAAGTGAGATCTGATAAAGATAATAAGATAAATATTTTTGGTATTTTTGTTGTATAGATTGCAAAATAGTAAACAAGATGCGATAATAAAAAGAGATGCAATATAATAAGGAAGAGACCCGGGGGCCATAGGTTTCACTAGTGGCTTCTCTCAAGATAGCAAGTGTTACGGTGGTTAAACAAATTACTGCCGAGCAATTGATAGAAGAGTGCATAGTTATGAGAATATCTAGGCAATGATTATGAAATATAGGCATCACGTCTGTGTTAAGACCGAAACAATTCTGCATCTAGTACTATTACTCGACACATCGACCGCTATCCAACATGCATCTAGAGTATTAAGTTCATAAGAACAGAGTAATGCTTTAGGCAAGATGACATGATGTAGAGGGATAAACTCAAGCAATATGATATAAATCCCATCTTTCTTTCCTCGATGGCAACAATACAATACCTGCATTGGTGCCCCTACTGTCACTGGGAAAGGACACTGCAAGATTGAACCCAAAGCTAAGTACTTCTCCCATTGCAAGAAAGATCAATCTAGTAGGCCAAACTAAACCGATAATTCGAAGAGACTTGCAAAGATATCAAATCATGCATATAAGAATTCAGAGAAGAACCAAATATTGTTCATAGATAAACTTGATCATAAATCCACAATTCATCGGATCTCAGCAAACACACCGCCAAAAGTATTACATCGAATATATCTCCAAGAACATCGAGGAGAACTTTGTATTGAGAACCAATAAGAGAAGAAGCCATCTAGCTAATAACTATGGACCCGAAGGCCTGTGGTAAACTACTCACACATCATCGGAGAGGCTATGGTGTTGATGTAGAAGCCATCCATGATGAAATCCCCCTCTGGCAGATCACCGGAAAAGGCCCCAGATGGGATCTCATGGGTACAGAAGGTTGTGGCGTTGGAAAAGTGGTTTAGTGGCTCCCCTTGATGTTTTTAGGGTATAAACGTATATATAGGTGAAAGAGGTACGTCGGAGGAGCTCCGTGGGGCCCACGAGGGTGGGGGTGCGCCTACCCCCCTAGGCGCGCCCTCTTGCCTCATGGAAGCTTCGTAGAGTTCCAGACGTCCGCTCCAAGTCTCCTGGTTTGCGTTTTTCCAAGAAAGATCCTCGTGAAGGTTTTGTTCCGTTTGGATTCCATTTGATATTCCTTTCCTGCGAAACACTAAAATAGGAAAAGAAATAGAAACTGGCACTGGGCCTCTGGTCAATAGGTTAGTCCCAAAAATAATATAAAAGTGCATATTAAAGCCCATTAAACATCCAAAAGAGATAAAATAATAGCATTGAAGAATCAAAAATTATAGATACGTTGGAGATGTATCAGGTTGCGATCTCAAAGGATCGACACATGGACAAAGTCATCTTCTCGAGTCCTTAGGATTCAACCTCATGTCTGTCTCAATGCTTTGTGATCTTGATATGGTTGTTGTCTTTGGCAAGTATCATTGTGTTGTGATCATGGAAGCTGACCATTCCAAAGTCTTCGAAGGCTTTAGGAGAGGAGACTTGTATATTGTTGATTTCTCTACAAGACCACAACCTGCTACATGTCTACTTGCAAAAGCTTCAGAAGGCTGGTTATGGCATCGACGACTTGGTCATGCTGGCATGAGGAACTAGCACATGCTCGCAAAGAAGAAGCATGTCATTGTCATCGTGGGCGTCAAATTCCTCAAGGATCACCTGTGTGGAGCTTGTGAAGCTAGACAGATGACCAAGGCTAAGCATCCCTCAAAGACCATCATGACTACACTCGTCCATTTGAATTGCTTCACATGGATCTCTTTGGCCCTACTCATTATGCCACATTCACAAATGCTGCATCTTTATATGGCTTTGTTATTGTTGATGACTATTCTCACTATACATGGGTGCACATTATCACTTACAAAACTAAAGTGTAGGAACTCTACAAATGATTTTCCTCGAGGGCTTAAAAAAACTTTGGCGTGAAGATCAAGCACATCAGAAGTGACAATGGGACCGAGTTCAAGAATACTGGTCTTGATGACTATCTTGATGAACTTGGTATTACTCATGAGTTATCTGCTCCTTATACTCCTTAGTAGAATGGCGTCGTGGAGGGCAAGAACATGACTCTTGTTGAGATGGCTCACACTATGCTTGATGAATACAATACACCTCCTCGCTTCTGGCCTGAGGTAATTGATACTGCGTGCCACATCATCAACAAGGTATATCTTCACAAATTCTTCAAAAATACCTCATATGAACTCCTCACTAACAAGAAACCCAATGTGAGTTATTTCAAAGTCTTCGGTGCTAAATGTTGGACTAGAGGTCCTCATCACAATTCTAAATTTGCATCGAAAGCACATGAAGGTTTTATGCTCGGTTATGGAAAGGACTCGCACACCTATAGAGTCTTCAACACCTATCACCACAAGGTTGTTGAAACTGTAGATGCACGGTTCGATGAGACTAACTGCTCGCAAAGAGAGCACCTACCTCCTGTGCTAGATGAAATGTCTCCTGAGGAATCCATTAAGTTCAAGGATACTAATGATGTCATTCCTACTGAAGAATCTGCTGAAGAAGTCATTCCAGAACGTGAAGAACATCATGCTGGTGCACCTGAGGAAAATGGCTCTGAAGAAAATGCTGAGCCCACTCAACATCGTCAACCCGCTCATCCTCGCATCGCAGATGAAGTGCAGATTGAGAGAATCATCAACGACATCAAAGCACCAGGTACTCTCACACGCTCAAAGGCTTCACATTTATCTAAATTTTGTGGGAACTTTGCTTTTGTCTCTATCACAGAGCCCACCAAAGTAGATGAGGCATTTTTGGAGCCTGAGTGGACTCAAGAGCTGCAAGACGAATTACATCAGTTTGAGCTCAATAATGTTTGGGAACTTGTTAAGGGACCAGACCCACGCAAGCACAATATCATCGACACCAAATGGATCTACCGCAACAAGCAAGATGAAAATGGCCTTGTGGTGAGGAATAAGGCACGACTTGTAGCTCAAGGCTACACACAAGTTGAAGGAATTGATTTCGATGAAACTTTTGCACCTGTTGCTAAACTTGAGGCTATTCGCATATTGCTTGCTTATGCTATCCATCATAATATCATCTTATATCAAATGGATGTGAAAAGTGCATTCCTCAATGGTAAGATTGAGGAAGAAGTATATGTTGCTCAACCCCCAGGTTTTGAAGATCCTAAGCATCCTAACAAACTCTTCAGACTTAATAAGGCCCTCTATGGCCTCAAGCGGGCCCTCGGGCGTGGTATGATACTTTGAAGGAATTCCTCATGAAGAAAGGCTTCAAACCTGGTTCACTTGACCCAACTCTTTTCACCAAAACCTATTATGATGAATTATTTGTGTGCCAAATCTATGTTTATGATATTATCTTTGGCTATACTGACCAACATTACAGTGACGGATTTTCCTATATGATGAGTGAGGAATATCAAATGTCTATTATGGGAGAACTGAAATTCTTCTTAGGTCTTCAAATTTGTCAACAACGCAACGACATATTCATATCTCAAGAGAAATACCTCAAGGATGTGTTGAGGAAATTCGGCATGCAAGATTGCAAAGGCGTCAAAATCCCTATGCCCATAAATGGCCATCTATGCACTGGTGAAAATGGTATTAACTTTGATCAAAAGGTATACTGCTCCATGATTGGCTCTTTATTGTATCTATGTGCATCTAGGCCAGATATTATGCTTAGTGTTCGCATGTGTGCCCGTTTTCAAGCTACACCGAAGGAATCACACCATAAGGCTGTGAAGCATATTCTTCGATATCTAGCTCACACTCCAAAACTTGGATTATGTTATCCCAAGGGCTCGGGTTTTGATCTCATTGGATATTCTGACTCTGACTATGCTGGTGAGCATGTGGACCGCAAGTCAACATCAGGCACATGCCATTTTCTTAGACAATCCTTCATATGTTAGTCCTCGAAGAAGCAGAACTGTGTATCACTCTCTATTGCTGAAGCTAAGTACATTGTTGCTGGTTCGTGCTGTGCTCAATTGCTATGGATGAAGCAAACCCTCATGGACTGCAGCATCAATGTGAAGAATGTGCCATTCTTCTGTGACAATGAGAGTGCCATCAAGATTGCTCATAACCCAGTTCAGCACTCGAAGACAAAGCACATCCAGATTCATCATCATTTTCTTCGCGATCATGAGTTGAAGGGCGACATCTCTATCAAGCACGTGAAGGCTGAAGAACAGCTAGCCGATATCTTTACAAAGCCCTTGGATGAGAAGAGATTTAGCAAGTTGCAGTGTGAGCTAAATATCTTAGAATCTTCAAATGTTCTTTGAAAAGGACACACATCCTAACACTTGTGCAAAATTGATGACTTAGATGTGCAACACATGAAGTAATGTTTTTCTTCATTTAATGAAGACTAACCCTCCAAGTGTGAAGAAATTAACGAAGAATTTGATTCTCAGAGCCCTACGACAATTGTACGCGGCATCTAAAATCATCATTCTTATACGGCGGGTCACGCCACCAACAAAAGTTGAAAATCTTCAATTTGAGTTTTCTTCAGTTTTGAAATTCCTCAGTTGTTCAAATTCTTCAACTTTGCAAGTCTTCACTCTTTCCGACTTTGTTCTTCATTGTGAATGTGATCGGACCCTCAAGTTGACTTTTCTGCCAAGTGAATGTGATCGGACCCATCCCCCTCTATGCTAAACTCAACCCAGTCTGTTCACAAATTCTTCATGTGCATTCTATTTGAAACCCATTCAAAATCTTCACTATGTCCTTGTCAGCTGAAGAATTTGTGAATGAAACTTTAAAATATTCTTATCTGAATTTTCGGCTTTTGCCGCTCAAAATGTTCCACATCCCACGATGAGATTATTATATTCACCCACGATCTCACACGATCTCCATCTCACAGTATGTGGGTGACACATGTCACTAGGATGAGAAGGGTCAGGGCACGTCCGTCCATTTTCCTCAGGCGAGCGGTTTTTCACCTAGGCTATAAATACCCCTCACCCTCGTCAGACCGCATTTACCCCGCTCGACCTCACTCCCCTCGCTCAAGCTCTCTGACCTAGCGCTGCTGCTACTTCCATCATCGCCGGTGAGGAAGAGCTTCACTGCCTCGACCTCGTCGCTGTCGTACTCGCGCCAGCCGCGGAAATCTTCACTCCGCCGCCGCCGTAGCTGTCTTCCGCCGCCAAGTTAGGGCCTGGAAGATCTGAACGGACGAACTTCTCAACTCCTACTCCTAGTTCGTCATGTTCTTCTTCAAGGGTAAATAAAATCTATTTTTACTGCCCTTGTTGATTGTGATGATTTCCACAAAATCTTCAAAAGGTGATTATTCTTCAACTTGCACACTCGTAAACACCACACTTGCATCTGTTTCTTGATTTGTTTCCTCTAAGCAATGTTTCTCTTCAAGATTCCTCAATTGTGTGGATAGTAAATCTATACAACTCTGGAATCTAAGTCAAAGAACGCTTGGTGAAATTCCTCAAGACACTCATGGTCAAGTTCCTCAAACTTGTTCATTTTGAAAAACTTTTGAGAACGCATATGACCTCTCCAAATGCTTCACACCTATACTCTGTTCATAGGTACACATGTTCGCTGCTGAATCTATAGGTTCTCATCAACTTAACTCATTTGCAGCATTCCTTGAAGACAAATTGCATACCTCGTTAGAGAATTCTATTGTTCAAAATCCTTAGCTGAAGAAAATGGCCGATGGCAAGAGACCTCGGAAGGGAGGCAAGAGACCAGAAGTAAATATAGCTTTTGAGATCCCATATGACATTTATGAGGAATATTGTACTCCTGATGAAGCCAAACATGGCAAGGAGAACAAAAATCAGCGCAAGGTGCACATTCAAAGGATCAAAAGGAGATGGGCACGAGAATGGAGGTGGTACAGATATGTAACTCCAAAGTACATGAAGAAATTAACCTTACACCCTCCTTGCCTAAGACCTTCATTGGCACCTGGACAAAAAGCTGATCCCACTAGCCTCAAGCGTGGTGAGGATTTTCCAGATGAATGGGCCAAGCGGCAAGCCAAGTTGGCCAAAATGGCCAAGGAAGCAGTGAGGAAATTCAATGAAGATTCTGCTGTTGCCGCTGCTGAGGCCTCTACTAGCAAGCCCAAGAAGGCTATGCCCAAGAAGCCTGCACACAAAGCCCAGTTCCTCAGCAATGCCCTCACGACCAAGCTCACCAAGGCCCTCATGACATATTCCTCAAGCAGCTCCAGTACCCACTGTTATAAAACCTTCAGCTGCTACTACAAAGTCCTCGGCACCTGCGCACCTGGCCTCTTGCCAAAGGACGACTGGTATCTCTATTGCTTCAGGAGCATCTGCACGTTCTTCACCTCCTCCTCAGTCCTCAACTGGCCCAACTATGTTGAAGACAAAGGCCACTGCTGGACGAGGCACAAGGCCAAGTCCTCAAAATAAGTAGGTTGCCTTCCAAGTGTCGTCTAGTGAAGAAGAAGCTGATGATGAGGAATTAGCAGAAATCATCAAAGACAGACAACAAAGGGCCACTAGAGCCAAAGGCAGCAATGTGCCTCTTCTGTTGGATCCCAAGTTGATCCTTGACTTCATTGATCTCTGGAACAAGGACCCCAACACTCCTATGCCTGATTTCAATCTCACACCTGGCCAAAGTCACATGTTGACTGCCTTCATAGGCGAAGAAAAATGGAAGTTTGAAAAGGTCAGGTAGCTGATGAAAGCTCAGTACAAGAAGGAGCATTTTCTGAAGAAGAATGTTGTCAGAATGACTCCTGATGAACTTGTGGCCATGCAAACTGAGATCAAAGCACTCAGTGATGAATTTCACGCATACCATGCATATTGGCTAGGAGCAAAAGTCAGATTCGTCAGAATGGAAAAGGAATTCACCTCAAATATTGTAGCCTCAGCGCAACATGAAATTCCTCAGGCTGAAGCATCTTCATAGCCAACTGAAGAACATGCAAGCACAACTGATGAAAATCAGGTTGTTTATGACTCTGAGAGTACCAGGGCTGCTGATGAAATTCCAGCCGCTGAAGAAACTGCCAGGGCAACCTCTAGTGTTGCACCTAAAGAACAAGCCAGGCAAGTTGAAGCATCTTCTACTACGCCTGAGGAAAGTGAACATGCCAGGGCAACTGCATCAGTTGTGCCTAAAGAAATTGCACCAATTTCCTCTGCTCCTCCTGCACAGACGACAAGTTATAACCTTCATTCTGCATCAGAAGCAAAGAAAACTAAAGCTGCAGAGCGAGTAGCTATGAAGAAAAGGAAAGCATCTGCTTCCTCAAGGTCTTCAGCTCCATAGAAAGTGAAGACTTTGACAAGCTCCTATGCAAATCACATAGATGTTGTTCCTATACCAAGCATGCCATCAAAGGAGATTGTTCCCTTTGGTGAGGAATGTGTGATTCCAAATGAATCAGATGAGGAAGATCCTTCTGGTGCTTCGTCAGAGCAGTTGGATGAAGAAATTGAAGTGGACAATATCACTTCGACTCCACTGGTATCATCGCCCATGCCTCAGTTCACAGCTGAAGAGGCAGGCATTGAAGAAATAGATGATGAAGATGAAGATGTGGATATTGGGTGTACAACACCGATTCTGAATGATGACTATTGGGAAAGTCATCACCCAAATTCACCACTGACCACACCTCTACAACAAATTCCTCAATCCCTTGTTCAAACTGAAGAAATTCATATGGGCTCTGAAGAACGACAAGCTTCTCTTCTCACTATTCCTGAAGAAGTTCCAGCCACTAGTGTTGATGTAAATGTTGCTGAAGAAATGGAGGCCAAGGCTGCTGCTGATGACATTGCTCCTGAAATTCCTCAGCATGTGGCTCCAGAGTCTGTGATTCAAGCGGTTGTGAAGACTTCAACTACTAATCCTCAGCCCAAGCAATAGAATCCTCACTCCAAGAAGTAGAAGTTCAAGGCTGAAGATTTCTTCAATGAGCATATTTTCTTCACTGACTAGAATCCTTATGACGCTGCTCGACTTTGTCGCAAGTGCTTTTGGACTGCTAGCCAGATGAACTTCTATTCCTCGCTGCTATTTGACAAAGACAAGATCTTTTACCATGAGCAAATTCCTCATGTGGGCATGGAGTCTCTACTGTGCTTCACCCCAGTCCTCAGTGTTCTTCATGATGCTGGGCTGCTCAACTTCTGCACCGACATCTGCGACTGGAATGAAGAACTCATTCTTCATTCTATGCCATGTTGCACATCACTGGCAACGTTAAAGATGTGAATTCATGGGTATTGGACTGGATGACAGAAAATACTCACTACAAAGCACCCGCCTCTGAATTGCTTATGTCGTCCCAGTCAGTCCTCCCGTTGAAGGTGCAAGGCTCATCTATGCTGAACCTGAACTGTCAGATCATCTGATACAAGTGTTGATGAAGCCTTTGAAGCCAGTCCAAGATGCAAGGACCACATTCCTCGTCAAGGCATTGCTCTATGTGCCAAGGACAGTGTACATGATATTGACCAAACCCTCAGTCCTATCAAGGGCCACAACTCTGATGAAGAAGAGGTTGTTGGCATCATGAAGAATCTGCTTTTCAACATCATACATGGTATTCCTATCAACTACCACGATTTCTTCATGAGGACTTTGGCCAATGTAGCTCCATCATCGTTTGAATTGAAGCCTTACGCTCCTTGGATCATGAGATTGATCAGATCAAGGTCTTCAAGCAACTACAAGGTTGATTGTCAAAGACATATCAACTACTTGCCGCCTATTGAAGTCCTCAAATGGACTATTTCCTCAGGTGATGAGAAGGGCAAGGCTGTTGTCATTGATGAAGGCACTCGTCCATTGGATGGACAGTTTCGCAAAGCTGCATCTTATTCCACCAATGATGACTCTGCCACACATGATACTACCGTAAATGCTTCAAAGCAATTTCCTCAAGCCAGTGCTCCAAGGGTGATGACTGATCGTGATCTTCTCCTCAGTCTTCATCAGAAGATCCATCGCAATCACAAGTGGGTCAAGCGACAGTTTGGTTTAATTCTTCAGAACATGACAATTATGCAAAACACTGTGAAGAAGAACCACTACTACTTACATGAAGTTTTTGACCGCATCTGGGCTGTATTGTCTCACCTCTACGGTGATGAAGATCTCAAGCAGATGGGCTTCAAGCAGGACTTTGACTAGTCTCAGCTGCCTTAGAAGAAATTCAAGAAGGTCAAAGTTCCTCACTTCATGGCCAGTTCATATTCTTCATCGCATGAGACGGATGGAGCCGAAGATTTGAAGGACACTGCGGCAGGTCCTACATCAAAGGACGACCCCAACAACGCTGGCACTCCTCAATCGACATTGTGATGATATTCTTTAGGGGTATTAGTCCTCATTTTTGTCTCTTTTGGTCATTCGATGACAAAGGGGGAGAAACTTGAGTTAGTCTTCAAGCGGGTCTCTATATATGGGCGTTTTTTTGCTAAGTTACAACTCTCATTCTTCTGAACTATTTGTTGGATCCAGTTGTAAACTTAAGTCCGATGGTGGTCTGATACTTTTGCTCTGTTTTTCTGCATGCTTTTTCCTCATATATATGTTAATGCACGCATGCTGAATTACATCAGTCACCATATTTCATCATGCATTTCGAATTCTTCATATCATATGTTAAATGCGTGTATGAATTACAAGATATAGGGGGAGATCTCCATGATTCTTGTCTACAATGTGCATTTGCTATTCAAAGCAAATTCCTCACATATGCACATCTTCAGGGGGAATTCTTCTATATATTGCAATCAAATTCCTCAATATCAGTATTTACACTTCATATGTTTATCCCCGTTGAAAACGTAACCTATATTGTCATCAATCACCAAAAAGGGGGAGATTGTAAGTGCATCTAGTGCCCTTTAGTGATTTTGGTGTATTGAAGACTTATAGGTTAAGGGACTAATGTGTTTATGAGTGTACACAAGTATATAAGTCTATGAGGAGTTTGATATTTATGATGAAAGTCGACCCCTAAAAATGAATGTCTTCAACTGAAGACTTTGGCTTTCTAAAGACTTTGAAAGTACAAAAATTGGTGTGACCTTGAAGACTTGGTATCCATATGAGGAATATGAAGCGTGAAGAATTTTGCTTTCATAGTTTCATTTTTCTCTTTCTTGAGTAATAGGAAACACCGTAATGTTAAAGGGGGTCGAGGTAAAACTAAGGAAAAGTTTCCAAGTGATGCTCATCCCAAAATCCTACACCTACCCAATCCTTTTGAGTGAAGGCATTGGAAATCTCATACAGTTCGGTCAATTCCTTCGGTGACAGAGATGAAGATCTTCTGGTCTCTGAGGAATTTGTTCTGACCGAGGAGTTAGGAATTCGCCAGTGCGGATTGCCTACAAGTGAGGAACATGATAGCCTTGAGGAATTTGATACTCTAATATCCGACGGTTGATGTGCTATGCGCCAGCTGTCCCAAAATATCTTCCCACCTAATGGTCATATCATTCAAGGGCATTTATGTCTTGTCATGTCGGGCTGCTCCCTAGGCTATAAATAGCCGCCCCCTACAACCACTAGCTGGTTGGCCGCTCCAAGAGAAACTGACACTTGTCAAGCGAAAATCAGCAAGTGAGGAAAACCCAAACCCAAACACCTACAAACCCAAAGTGATTAAGCATCACTGAAGAGATTGTTTCCGTGTGGAACCGACGCTTGTTACCTTTGAGGACTGTGCATCCTCCAGACGGTTAGGTGTCATGGTCTAGAGCATCCAAGAGGAAATTGTGGATCGCCGAGTGACCAAGTCTATGAAGGTTTGGAAGTCACCTGAAGACTTACCACGAGTGATTGGGCAAGGTTTGTGTGACCTTAGCTCAAGGAGAATATAGTGTGGACTATGTGTCTGGGACTGTGTGTCCTCGGGTTTAAATACCTAGCCGCTCCAACCAGACGTACGACTGTCACAGTAGTTGGAACTGGTCTACCAAATCATCGTCTTCACCATGCTACTGGTTCTATTTCGTCAACCCTTTCATTTGCTCATTTCTGCATTGAAGTACTTGATTGTTACTATTTGAAGACTTTGATTGAAGACTTCCTCAATTTCCTCAATCCCATTTCTTCAGTCAGTTTGTCTTTCATCCTGCTTATCATGTTTACATGCTACCTGTATTGTGTGCTTGTTTTCATTTCATCATGATGACTGTGCAACTGCTATGTTATGCTTGCATCTGAGTACTTATTCCACTGCTAAGTAGTTTGTTGCTTAGGAATTTCCTCACCCTGAAATTCCTCAGTGATGAATTTGTAAAAATAGCCTATTCACCCCCTCTAGTCGATATAACGCACTTTCACTTTTCAGGTACTTCAAGATGTTCTTGACAACTATCCAGTGATCCACTCCTGGATTACTTCGGTACCTCCCTGCCAAACTTATGGCAAGGCGCACATTAGGTCCGGTACACGGCATAGCATACATGATAGAAACTATGTCTGAGGCATAGGGAATGACTTCCATTTTCTCTCTATCTTCTATAGTGGTCGGGCTTTGAGTCTGACTCAATTTCAAACCTTGTAACATGATAACCCACAAGTATAGGGGGTCACAACAGTTTTCGAGGGTAGAATATTCAACCCAAATTTATTGATTTGACACAAGGGGAGCCAAAGAATATTCTCAAGTATTAACAGTTGAGTTGTCAATTCAATCGCACCTGCAAGACTTAATATCTGCAGCAAAGTATTTCGTAGCAAAGTAATATGGAAGTAACGGTAACGGTGGCAAAAGTAACAATATTGGTTTTCTAGTGATTGTAACAGTAGCAACAGAAACGTAACTAAGCAAAGATCAATATGTGAAAAGCTCATAGGCATTGGATCAGTGATGGATAATTATGTCGGATGCGATTCCTCATGCAACAGTATAACATAGGGTCACACAGAACTAGCTCCAATTCATCAATGTAATGTAGGCATGTATTCTGAATATAGTCATACATGCTTATGGAAAAGAACTTGCATGCCATCTTTTGTCCTGCCCTCCTGTGGCAGCGGGGTCCTATTGGAAACTAAGGGATATTAAGGCCTCCTTTTAATAGAGTACCGGACCAAAGCATTAACACATAGTGAATACATGAACTCCTCAAACTACATTCATCACCGAGAGTGGTCCCGATTATTGTCACTTCGGGGTTGCCGGATCATAACACATAGTAGGTAACTATTGACTTGCAAGATAGGAACAAGAACTCACATATATTCATGAAAACATAATAGGTTCAGATCTGAAATCATGGCACTCGGGCCCTAGTGACAAGCATTAAGCATACCAAAGTCATAGCAACATCAATCTCAGAACATAATGGATACTAGGGATCAAACCCTAACAAAACTAACTCGATTACATGATAAATCTCATCCAACCCATCACTGTCCAACAAGCCTACGATGGAATTACTCACGCACAGCGGTGAGCATCATGAAATTGGTGATGGAGGAAGGTTGATGATGACGATGGCGACGGATTCCCCTCTCCAGAGCCCCGAACGGACTTCAGATCAGCCCTCCCGAGAGAGATTAGGGCTTGGTGGCGGCTCCGTATCGTAAAACGCGATGAATCCTTCTCTCTGATTTTTTTCTCCCCGAACGTAAATATATAGAGTTGGAGTTGAGGTTGGTGGAGCCTCAGGGGGCCCACGAGGCAGGGGGCGCGCCCCCACCCTCGCGGACAAGGTGTGGGTCCCCTGGTCTTGATTCTTTCACCAGTATTTTTTATATATTCCAAAAATATTCTCCGTGAAGTTTCAGGTCATTCCGAGAACTTTTATTTCTGCACAGAAATAACACCATGGCAAATCTACTGAAAATAGCGTCAGTCTGGGTTAGTTCCATTCAAATCATGCAAGTTAGAGTCGAAAACAAGGGCAAAAGTGTTTGGAAAAGTAGATACATTGGAGACATATCATAACATAGGCAAGAACCCTTTCTTTGACTGACCCATTTTGAATTTCTTCAAAACTTTGTCAAGGTATGTGCTTTGTGAAAGTCCTATTAAGTGTCTCGATCTATCCCTATAGATCTTGATACCCAATATATAAGCAGCTTCACCGAGGTCTTTCATTGAAAAATTCTTATGCAAGTATCCTTTTATGCTATCCAAAAATTCTATATCATTTCCAGTCAACAATATGTCATCAAAATATAAGATCAAAAATGCTACAGAGCTCCCACTCACTTTCTTGTAAATACAGGCTTCACCGTAAGTCTGTAGAAAACCATATGCTTTGATGACCTCATCAATGCGTATATTCCAACTTCAAGATGCTTGCACCAGTCCATAGATGGACCGTTGGAGTTTGCACACTTTGTTAGCACCTTTAGGATGGACGAAACCTTCTGGTTGCATCATATACAACTCTTCTTTAACAAATCCATTAAGGAATGCAATTTTGACGCCCATTTGCTATATTTCATAATTATAAAATGTGACAATTGCTAACATGATTCGTATCGACTTAAGCATCGCTAGGGGTGAGAAAGTTTCATCATAGTCAACCCCTTGAACTTGTCAAAAACCTTTTGCGATGAGTCGAGCTTTGTAGATAGTGACATTACCATTAGCGTCTGTCTTCTTGAAGATCCATTTATTCTCAATGGCTTGTCGATCATCGGGAAGTCCACCAAAGTCCGTACTTTGTTCTCATACATGGATCATATCTCAAATTTCATGGCCTCAAGCCATTTATCAAAATCTGGGCTCATCATAGCTTCTTCATAGTTTGTAGGTTCTCCATGGTCCAATAACATGACTTCTAGGACAGGATTACCATACCACTCTGTTGCGGAACGTGCTCTGGTCGACCTATGAGGTTCAGTAGTAACTTGATCTGAAGTTTCATGATCATCATCATTAGCTTCCTCTCCAGATGGTGTTGGCATCACAGGAACAGTTTTATCTAATGTGCTACTTTCCAATTCGAGAGAAGGTACAATTACCTCATCAAGTTCTACTTTCCTCCCACTCCTTCTTTCAAGAGAAACTCCTCTAGAAAGGACACATTCTTGGCAACAAAGATCTATCATTCGGATCTGTGGTAGAAGGTGTACCCAATAGTTTCCTTTGGGTATCCTATGAAGACACACTTCTCTGATTTGGGTTCGAGCCTATCAGGTTGAAGCCTTTTGACATAAGTGTCGTATCCCCAAACTTTAAGAAATGACAACTTATGTTTCTTGTCAAACCATAGTTCATACGGTGTCTCAATGGATTTAGACGGTGCCCTATTTAACGTGAATGTGGCTGTCTCTAATGCATAACCCCAAAACGATAGTGGTAAATCGGTAAGAGACATCATAGAACGCACCATATCTAATAAAGTATGGTAATGACGTTCGGACACACCATTACGCTATGGTGTTCCAGATGGCGTGAGTTGCGAAACAATTCCACATTGTTTTAAATGAAGGCCAAACTCGTAACTCAAATATTCACCTCCACGATCAGATCGTAGAAATTTTATTTTCTTGTTACGATGATTCTCTACTTCACTCTGAAATTCTTTGAACTTTTCAAATGTTTCAGATTTGTGTTTTGTCAAGTAGGCATATCCATACTGTAGGATCGAAAGTATGTCTAGAGGGGGGTGATTAGACTACTTGACCGATTTTAGTTCTTGGCAGATTTTAGCAACAAAGCACAAGTCAAGCAATCAACCTACACATGCAATTCTAAGAGTATAGCAGCGGAATGTAAAACAATTGCATATGAAGGTAAAGGGATGAGTTTGAGGGAGCAAACGCAATGTTGACACGGAGATTTTTTATCCATGGTTCCGATATGTGGTGCTGTCGTACATCCACATTGATGGAGACTTCAACCCACGAAGGGTAACGGTTGCGCGAGTCCACGGAGGGCTCCACCGACAAAGGGTCCACGAAGAAGCAACCTTGTCTATCCCACCATGGTCGTCGCCCACGAAGGACTTGCCTCACTAGGGTAGATCTTCATGAAGTAGGCGATCTCCTTGCCCTTACAAACTCCTTGGTTCAACTCCACAATCTTGTCGGAGGCTCCCAAGTGACACCTAGCCAATCTAGGAGACACCACTCTCCAAGAAGTAACAAATGGTGTGTTGATGACGAACTCCTTGCTCTCGTGCTTCAAATGATAGTATCCCCAAGACTCAACTCTCTCTCATAGGATTGGATTTGGTAGAAAGAAGATTTGAGCGGAAAGCAAGTTGGGGAATGCTAGAGAATAAGATTTATGTGGTTGGAATGGAATATCTTGACCTCAACACAAGTGTAGGTGGTTCTCTCTCAGAAAATATGTATTAGAAGTGTAGGCATGTTCTGATGGCTCTCTCCATGAATGAATAGTGGGTGGAGGGGTATAAATAGCCTCCACACAAAATCTAACCATTACACACAAATCAGCAAACTTGGTGGGACCGAATCATGAAACTCGGTGTCGGTGCGGAACGACACCTATGGGATCACGAGAATCCCTACTACGGTTAGCGAGGCGTGGGGTCGTGAGAAGAGTGGATCAAGCAGATAGCACATGGTTCGTTTATCCAGGTTCGGGCCGCAAGGATGCGTAAAACCCTACTCCTGCTTTGGTGGATTGTTTATTTGTGTTCTTGAGCTGGCTATGGGGCGTGAGGAGCTCCAAAATGCCGAATCCCTCTCCTGGTCGCCTTGGGCCTCCTTTTATAGGAAAAGGGGTGGCCACAGTGGCACGCAGGAGGTGGAAAGGGAACAGTGATGCAAGGTTATCCCTCGCATTACATGACAAGGCGCATTTAATGCGTCCTGCTTAGGTGTCCTTGCTTTATCAAGGATGGGCGAGAGATCTGCCTCGTCCGTCGTTGCCGCTCCTTCTTGTGTTGACACGCGCCCTGGCTAGCGACGCCTGCGATGCCACGTAGGTAGGCAGGCAGCTGAGGTGGCGCAGTGGTTGGTCTTCACGAAGATCTGCATGCCGCCACGCAGGTGCCTGCCCAGCTGGTTGGGTCGGCAGCTGCATGCATGCGGTGGTGGAGGCTCAGTCAGCGTGGGCCTGATGGTGGCCCTGCGGGTGTCCTTGGCAAGGGCCTTGCCAGGGCCCCGGCAAGGGTCTTGCCGAGGCGCCTGCTGTCATCCCCGGCAAGGCGCTTGCCAGGGGCCTTGTGGTCTTCCTCGGCTGGGATCCCGCCAAGGGTTGTCGTCTCCTTAGTGCATATCCGGTCTTGAATGTCTTCACAAAGATCTGCATGTCGCCACGAGAATGTCTCCCGAATCCTTGCCCTTTGGGGGCAGTGGACTCAAGGGTGATTCGTTCCGTAGGCGCGGGACGAGTCGCCGCGGCAAGGGTCTTGCCTGGGATGCTAGAACTGTCTCCCGGCAAGGATCTTGCCGGGAGAGTCCGCTTCGTCCCCTTTGTCCTTTGTGGTCTTGGTCTTGGCATCGTGGTTCCTTCGAGCTTCGGTCTTACCCTGGCTCACCTCCCTTGCCTGGCTTGGTGTGGTGGTGTCCGTGGCTCAGACTGCCCGTGCACAGTTTATAGGGGTACGAAAAGTGTACCCCTCTTTTTGTACACCGACAGGAGCCCCCGGGCCTGGGCCACACATAAGTGCAACACATTGTTTGGGCTAGGCCCAAAAATGGTGCGCGGGCAGGCGGGGCGGTTTTTACCGCGGTAAGACTCTTTGTGCGCTGCGCTTCCCACGATTCCCGTGTGTGGCGCGGCGTGGGGAGGCGCGTGTGACGTGGGCGGCATGCGTGGGGTTGGTTGCCGCAGGCATGCGTCACGTCGCAGTTAATGTGAAAGGAGGCGGCCCGTGTTTTCCCCCATAAGAAAGGAATAACCGCGGGCGTGCTTCTCACTTTCTCCTCTTTCCTCGTGCCTTTTCCAATCTCAGAGCCGCCATTTCCTCTCTTCCTTCCTTCCTAAGCTTCCGCAGTTTCCCGCCGTCGTCGCTTCGCCATCCCCCTTCCTCAGCCCTCTGAACTTCTTGGTCGCCATGGCGCCCAAATTCGTCAAGGGCAAGGGGGTGGCTAAGGGCACCAGGACGGTGGAGCCGCCGGAGAGCGCGCTGCCGGGGGACCGGATGAAGTCTGCCTTGTTCTTCCCCTCGACGGTTGATGTTCAAGAGCTCCGGGCCTCCTTCAGGCCCCTATGGGGAGCGAAGATGGGGGGAGAGAATTCGGGACACCCGGCGACGCGCATCATTCCTGCTGCTTGCGCCGATCCTGCTGCAAATCGGTACCCCTTTTTTTGTCGATTATCTTTCTTGCAGGTTATGCCCCCTTTCTCCGATTTCTTCTGCGATGTTATGAGCACCTTCGGCTTTCGCCTCTTGGATTTTACTCCGAATGCGGTGGCGTGCATGGCTTTCTTCGCGCATCTTTGCGAAGGCTTTGTCGGGGTGCAGCCCAACACGGCGCTCTTTCGCCATTACTTTTTCCCTCGACTCCAGCCAGGAGGAGCCGTCTTCGGTTGCGTCACCTGGATCCCAAGATCCAAGGGGGCATACCCGGACGGTGCCGTGAAGGAGAGGTGGGAGGAATGGCGTGGCCGGTGGTGCTGGATTGAAGATGAAAACCCGCCGGAATTCTGCAAGGTCCGCCGAGTGCCGCCGGTCCGCGGTAGCGATTGGAGTGATGTCGACGTCGCTGACGGGAGGCTCACCGTCGCCACCACCAGGATTCTCTGGCTCACCCGGGCTGGACTCACCCTTGAGATGATCGGGGCAGACTTCATTCGTCGCCGAATCGCCCCGTTGCACAACAAGGGGAGGCCAGCCTAGCTTTTTACGAATCCGGCCGACATTGTGCGACTCCGCCCCGACCTTGATCACTACTTCACAGTGCTGGCACATGCCCACTTCTGCCAGCAGCTTTTCCAGCTTGATGTGGGTCGCGATGGCGAGGTCGAGCGGACCGGAAAGGCCGCGAGGGCTGCCGCAAAGGTTGGCAAGGCCCTCAAGGGGCCATTTTTCAAGCTGCCAGCGGGGGTGGTCCCGTTGTGCAACAATTCGCGTCGGTCCGAGATCATCGCCATGATGCTAGACTGTAATGCGCACGGCCATGTCCCGAGCTAGGAGGAGCCGAAGGATGAGGATGTGCAGCAATTCTTCAACACCCTGATCGAGGTGTACGTCAATGCCGACGCCGAGCGGTGGCTTATCATGGACACCACCCAGGCAGAGCTGGACTACATCGCCACTAGGGCGAGGGAGGCACAGCTTGCCATGGAGGCCGGAAGCGCTGGGGGCGTGGAGGACAAGGCCGCAATGGCGACGGAGGAAGAGGAGCTCACCCGGTGGGCGGAGGCCTCCGGGGAGGTCAGCAGCGCCGACACTGGATCTCCGCTCATCGAAGATGCGGCCGACGAGTCGTCGTCGTCGGAGGAGGACGTGGCGGCGGGCTCGACGCCAACCAGGGGAAGAGGGCGAGTCCCACGGCGGGCTGGCTCCGGTGAGCTGGTCCGTCCTGGCAGGGCTGCGCGGCCTCAATTGACCCTGGAGGGGTCTGGGCGCCACACGAGGGCCACGACAGCCAAGAGGCTGACGAAGGCCGCTGAGAAGAAGAAGACAACAGCCCCTTCCTCATCTAGGCGCGCACAAACCCCGCCGTCTTTGCCTCCTCCGGCAGATGTCGACTCGGATGTTGACGCGGAGGTCACTTTTGATCTCGGGCCTCTCAGCCCGAAGAGGAAGAGGAAAGCGGTGGAAGAGGAGGAGGTGGATGACGAGTAAGTACTCCGTTCCTTACTGTCATTTCCATTCCTCTGAATTAAGCCACCCATCTTGATCTGTTTTTGCTTTTGCAGGGATGCAAAGACGTTGGCCCAGAGGGTGAAGAGGGCGAAGGCCTCGGCGAGCAGTCAGCCCCCAGCTGGGGCTTCAAGGACGCCACTGGTGGTGTTGAGCAGCCCGGACAGCAGCCCCCGGCACAGCCCCCAGCGTAAGTTCGTCACCCTCTTCTTACTCGACATGTGGTAGGCGTTCGATGCTATGGTGTTGACCTTGCCGGGTTTGCAGGAGGGGAGCGGCAGCAGGAGGAGCCACAGAGGGCTACCCCAACACACCACCCCCATCAACTACGCCGCCGCGAGGGGCGTCCCCGGCAAGGGCATCAAGCACGGAGCCCACACCCATGGAGGAAGAGGGGAACTTGGGCGCTGGTGACTCTGCCACGGCGCTGGATGCTGGCGGGGAGGGGACTTCTGCTTCACAGCCTGGCATTGGTGAGTCGTCTGTCCTCCGTCTCTGTTTTTCCCTTATCCTTTTCTTGGCTTCCATGCTCCCATTACTACCCAGGCCCTCCTTCAACAGGTATGGAGGACGTGGATACCGTTGCTGGGAACATTGCTGAGGAGGCCGCCAAGGATGCTGCCGAGGTCGCCGCTGATGAGGCCGCCAAGGATGCTGCCGAGGACACCGCGGCGGGGGCCGCCAAGGCGACCGGGGAGGCTTCTGCCGAGGGCGCCAACTGTGGGCCTGTCGGGGAAGCCGGCAAGGCCACCGCCGAGGAAGAGGCGGTTGATGATCAGCCTCCCTCCTCCTCAACCTCGGGCCCTGGCAGGTATCTGAAGGTGGGCGACGATCTTTTCGTCCACCTCCCAGGGGCATCAAGTTCCCGGGCGCCCGCCGAAGGGGAAGTCTTTGACGGTGAGGTGCTTGCTGCCATCGGGCTTGAGGTTGTCGGTGAGCCGGGCATTGGCGGTGACGGTTCTCCGGAAGAGCAGCTTTTCCACGCTATGGGGGCCAACTTCCGAAAACTCCAGGCGCTCTACCGTGTCCGTCTGGACAAGGTTAAGTCCAGGATGGCAATAGTGGACCAGGCGGAGGTGGATTTCAAGGTGCGCATTTCTGAGACGCAGACCTAGTTCCACCAGGATCACGAGGAGCAGAGGGCCCTTTAGGAGGAATTGGCCAAGCGCAATGTCGAGCTCACCATGAAGATGGCTGACATCGAGAAGGCCCAGGAACAGGCAGCGAACTTGGCTGCCGCGGCCGAGGCCGTCCAGAACCAGCATCAAGCCGCACTAGATTCCTAGG
The DNA here is from genome assembly GCF_003073215.2 of Triticum urartu. NCBI lineage: Eukaryota > Viridiplantae > Streptophyta > Magnoliopsida > Poales > Poaceae > Triticum > Triticum urartu. The sequence continues at coordinate 253,289,067 of NC_053024.1, forward strand.
AAGAGGACCTCACCGCGCGTGAGGTGAAGCTTGCCGCAGCGCTCTGTGGCAAGGATGAGGAGCTCGAGGCCCTTGTCACGCGGCGGACTCGCGAGCTGGAGCAGAGGCACAAGGAGGCACTCGATGCCCAGGCTCTGGCCCATGCCAGCAAGGTAAGGGAGTTGGAGGTGGCGCAGGACGAGCTGAAGGAGCAGGCCCTCAAGCTGTCCAATGAGAAGAGCACGCTCAACAACGCCTTGGTGGAGGTGCAAGGAGCGGTCATCAGCAAGGCTGGGGAGCTCTCCGAAGCACAAAACTCCGTCAGAGATCTCAAGCTGAAGCTGGAGGATCTCGAGAAGATGCTTTCGGAGAGCAGGGCTCGGGAGGAGACCTTGACCAGGAGCCTGGAGGAGGAGAAGCAGCTGCGAGCGAACGAGGCCGCCTCCCACCAGGATTATGTGGCGGGCGAGAACAGATGGATCAGCCGTCTGGAGGAGGTCGCCGGCAGGGTCACCTCGCAGTTGGCCACCATGGGATGCCAAACGTGAGGTACGCCCCTGAGCGCAGCGGGACCGTCAACACCAAGTTGACCCTATTCTTCGAGGGCGTCCTCAGAGCCTTGGCTTATCTTCACTCCAACCGAGCGGCCACGTTGGCCGGGGAAGCTCAGTGACTTTGCCGGGGGTCATGACCAAGGTCCTCACCAAGATGGCGTACTGGAATCCTGACCTTGACTTCGGTGCCGCGATGGATAGCTTGCCGGAGGGTGTTGACCTCACGGTGCTCAAGGAGCGCATCAAGCCCGTCATTAGCAGCATCGACGAAATCAAGAGGGTGGAAGGCCAGCGTCGGGATTAGGCATCCCATTCTTCACCGCCGCTGCAGGTTCACGACCAAGACAAATTTCATCTTTAGTTAGAACCGCAGCAATGATGTGATGTAATATAACTTTGCAGTACTTTTAATTTCATGCACGTTATTTCCCCGTTCAATTCCTCTTTGTATGCGCGCACTACGCCGATTGGGTAGGCTCGCCGGCGCGGAAGCCCCGAGCGGCATTTTGGGGACGGATCCCCATGGGCCTGCTGGGTACGCGTGCTGCCGGACGAGCCACCTTTCCGTTCTGAACGCGGCCGCTCGAACCGTCGAGCTTGACTCGAGTCAGAATCGAGAGCCTTGTTGGTCGCGGAAGGTTACTCTACCATTCTCGACGCAGCCGCTTGAGCTGTTTAGCGGACTCGAAACAGGGCAAGGGCGTTGCCGATCGTGGGAGAGACCCCTGGCGTGCAGGTTTCTCATACAAAGGCGTGACATCTCCGGGGGGGGGAATAACCTCATATAAAAAGGATAGAACAAATAAGGGTTCAGTGCAACTTAGCTTCTGTTTGTAGTCACTCGAGCGCTGATCTTCCGACCTCCTTCCTTCTCCAAGAGCCACGAAGACGAAGGAGTGCTGAGCTGATTGCTAGAGCCGATTCTCACAACTGCGCCCCCTACCTGGCGCGCCAAAGATGTCAGTGCGGAACGACACCTATGGGATCACGAGAATCCCTACTATGGTTAGCGGGGCGCGGGGTCGTGAGAAGAGCGGATCAAGCAGATAGCATACAGTTCGTTTATCCAGGTTCGGGCCGCAAGGATGCGTAAAACCCTACTCTTGCTTTGGTGGATTGTGTATTTGTGTTCTTGAGCTGGCTATGGGGCGTGATGAGCTCGAAAATGCCAAATCCCTCTCCTGGTCGCCTCGGGCCTCCTTTTATAGGAAAAGGGGTGGCCACAGTGGCACAGAGGAGGTGGAAAGGGAACAGTAATGCGAGGTTATCCCTCGCATTACATGACAAGGCGCATTTAATGCGTCCTGCTTAGGTGTCCTTGCTTTATCGGGGACGGGGGAGAGATTTGCCTTATCCGTCGTCGCCACTCGTTCTTGTGTTGACATGCGCCCTGGCCAGCGATGCCTGCGATGCCACGTAGGTAGGCAGGCAGCTGAGGTGGCGCAGTGGTGGGTCTTCACAAAGATCTGCATGTCGCCATGCAGGTGCCTGCCCAGCTCGTTGGGTCGGCAGCTGCATGCATGCGGTGGTGGAGGCTTAGTCGACGTGGGCCTGATGGTGGCCCTGTGGGTGTCCTCGGCAAGGGCCTTGCCGGGGCCCCGGCAAGGGTCTTGCCGAGGCGCCTGCTGTCATCCCCGGCAAGGCGCTTGTCGGGGGCCTTGTGGTCTTCCTCGGCTGGGATCCAGCCAAGGGTTGTCGTCTCCTTAGTGCGTATCCGGTCTTGAATGTCTTCACAAAGATCTGCATGTCGCCACGGGAATGTCTCCCGAATCCTTGCCCTTTGGGGGCAGTGGACTCAAGGGTGATTCGCTCCGTACGCGCGGGACGAGTCGCCGCGGCAAGGCTCTTGCCAGGGCTGCTAGAACTGTCTCCCGGCAAGGATCTTGCCAGGGGATTCCGCTTCGTCCCCTTTGTCCTTTGTGGTCTTGGTCTTGGCGTCGTGGTTCCTTCAAGCTTCGGTCTTACCCTGGCTCGCCTCCCTTGCCTGGCTTGGTGTGGTGGTGTCCGTGGCTCAGACTGCCCGTGCACAGTTTATAGGGGTACGAAAAGTGTACCCCTCTTTTTGTACACTGTCGGATTTCAGGTTCCGGCAGACCCTTGAGGTTCGAACACTGGGGTGCGCGCGGAGATTTCGCCTTCTACCTACCTGCGCCCCACCGCCACGCTAAGATCTAAGCTATGGAAAGAACAGCACAAGAGACACAGGGTTTATACTGGTTTAGGCCACCGTTGTGGTGTAATACCCTACTCCAGTGTGTGGTGTGGTGGATTGCCTCTTGGGCTGATGATGATGAGCAATACAAGGAAGAACAGCCTCACGAGGGTCTGTTCTTGGTTGGGGGGATGAATTGCTAGGGGGAGTTCAGTCACCCTTCTCTCTCTCTCTCTCTTCTCGATTGCGATCATGGCTAGTTTCTGGGTTGGCCGATTCTGGATCCTTCTACCCTGTGGGTGGCTAGTCCTATTTATAGGCAAAGGCCCTGGGCCTCTTCCCAAATATTGTCCGGGAAGGGCGCCAACAATTAGCCATTTTGAAGGGGAACATCTGGTACACTTATCCTGACTAAAGTTGGTCCTCGCCTGCCAAAGACTCTGGTGGTGACGCTGGCTTGGGCTCCACAATGACTTCCTCCCTGCCGTTGGACTGGTCTTGGTCTCGTTGCACCGAAACGGGTGCCTTTGCTTGATGCTCTTGCCTGTGCTTGCTCCCTTTGCACCAAAGAGGAAAAGAGGACACTGCACGGGCTGGAGCCCGCCTGGCGCCCTTGGTCGTCATGGCTTGCGTCACGGGCACCTCGTGAGGTACCCCGCCTTAATCTCTCCGCCTCCTCACGAGCCAGCCTGATGAGGCCGTGCCTGAGGAAGCTCCGTGTTGTCCGCCCCACGAGGCTTGGCCCCTCGCGAGGGTCTTGGGTCTGTGTTGATGAAGACGGGCCGTGCTGGGCCCCCTTTGAGCCACGCCGCAGGCCGCAGGTAGGCAAGTTTGGGGACCCCCGTTCCCAGAACACCGACAGTAGACCCCGGGCCCAAGGCGCACCCGGACTGGGCCGTGCAGGGAGGCGAAAGGGCAAGAGCGAAGCGCCGCGGGCCCTAACAGCCTGCGGCCTTGGGCGCCGCATGGCGGTTGACTGGACGTGGGCGTCTCCACAACCGCACGAGTTGATAAAGGAGCGGCATCTGCCTAGGCTTTGCTTTTTTCTTTCTCCGGTTGCTGCTCAGATCCCCTTTCTTGCGCCTCTCCTTCCTTCCTCCAAAATTTCCAGATCTACTCCGACCGCGTGATCTAGGAAGCCATGGCGCCTCGTCAGTCCCCGGCCGGAGCTTGGTACTCGTCTGCCCTGGACTCGCCGAACATGTCGGAGGCGAGCCTCGCCCGGTTGCGCCGGATGGCGGCGGCGCAGGGCATCGATGGGGCGAAGGTGTTCAAGGCCGGCTCCGCCACCCCCGAGGGCTAAGGGAGCACCTTCTATCCGTTCTTTGTAAGCGCCATTGCTGCTGGCCTGGTGCCTCCCTTCTCCGAGTTCTTCTTCTCTGTCCTCCGTCATTATAAGCTACAGGCTCTGCATCTCCACCCCAACTCCATCCTTCTCCTGGCAATCTTCGCCTATTACTGTGAGGCTCATGTAGGGGTGCAGCCCTCGGTGGCCTTGCTGCGCCACTACTTCTACCTCCGGACCTCTCGCGGTCCTGCTTCCGCGTGCGTGAGCTTCATCACGTACGGTGGCGCCATTGCCATTTCAAACCCCGGGAAAAGGATTGATGGCTTCAGGAGCAAGTGGGTCTTGGCTGATGCTGGGCGCATCCACCCTCAACTGATCTTGCCCACGGAGCAACCCACGAGCTCCAGCGATTGGGGTCGAGCGGAGCTCGCGGACCCCCGCACAAAGCTGGTGTTGGAGAAGATGGATGCGGATCTGAGGCCGGCCAACATGGCGGCGGCGAAGCTGACCGGCGCGTCGCTGCTGAGGGAATTCCTGGAGCACCAGCTGGCTCCGCTTCGGCAGTACTCACTTCTGATGTGGAGGCCCCATCCGAGCCCCGCGGCCTTGGCTGACGGAGATCTGGCTGCGGTCCTCCAATCTCTGGTCGGGGGCGATGTGGTGAGGTTGGAGGGCGCTCCTATGCCCTTGTTCCTCCACGACGACTGGGAGCAGGTAGTGGAGTCCATGCTCGTCTTCAACGGGGACGGGCCCGTGCCCATGGAGACTCCCAGGGAATCGGTGGACGTGTCCTCCGACGACTCCAGCGAAGAGGAGGAAGGAGGGGAGCAGGAAAAAGGGCCTGACTCCGAGGCAACTGACGGAGAGTCGAGGGCTCCCCTCCCCCGGTGCAGGTCCCGCGTTCTCCGCCTCTCTCCGAGCGATGACGACGAGGATGATGACGAGCAGGACGGCGGGAGCTTGCCCCCGATCCCGAAGAAGGATAGGACCGGGCTGATCTCCCGCAGGTCTGCCCCGGCCCCGAGGCGGACCGCAGACGCACCTTCCGCTTCCAAGCTTCCCAAGGTTGACCCTTCCAGCCGGCTTTCAGGCTTCAAATTTGGCCGGAGGCCGCTTGAGCTTACTGGCGACGACCCGTAAGCGCTTGATTCTTGTCTTTATTTCTTGTTCTGCTTCTGAGGCTTGACGTCCGCATCTCTTGGATAGGCTGGCGCCCGCAACAAAGAAGCCGAAGGGAGCTCCTGAGGTTCCATCCGTGGAAGCGCCTCTGCCCGTGAAGGAAGGTGACCGTGACGCGCGGGCTTCTCCTGCCCGGTCGTCCTCGCGAGGCCTAGTTGAGCCGGCTAGGGCGAGCTCAGCCCCCATGGCCCAAGTGACTCCTGAGGTGCCTTTGCCTGCTGCCGCCACTACAGCCGTTGGGGCGCAGCAGGCTTCGCCTCAGGATGCTGTGGTCGCGCTGCCGCCTTCTCCTCCTACTCCACCGACTGCTGTCTCTCCGACTCCTCCTGCCGTTCTGGATCGTGCTGCTGCTGAGCTGGACCGGCTGCGGCAGGATCTTCTTAGCACCGACCCTCGCTTGGTGGCCGGGTGCTTGGAGTTGGCTTCAGGATGGATTCGCTCGGACGCTTTGATTCGGGCGGCGCTGGTCCAGGCCTTGACGGCTTGCGATGAGGAGAGGCAGGCCGTCCTTGAGGCGAAGGCTGCTCGTGACGCAGCCCTGGGGGAGGTGGTTGACGTCCGTGGTCGCTGCAAGGCGCTGGAGGACGAGCTGCAAGGCCTGCGGGACCAGCTCGCGAAAGAGGAACGCCTTCTCCAAGAGCAGGAAGAAGGCGTGAAGGCTCACGAGGCGGCCGTCGAGGGCCGGGAGGCCAAGATCAGGAAGTGCCGCGACCGCCTAGGCGCGCTGGAGCAGGAGCTGGGGGCGAGGAAGGTCGAGCTGGACGACAAGGCCCAGGTTCTTGCCGAGGACCGCGTGGCCTTCGCGGAGATGGAGGCGAAGGCTCGCTCCTCGCTGAGGACGCTTTACGATAGCAGCCTGGAGAGCCCGCTGGCTGGCGCCGAGGATGGCCCCACCAAGCTGCTTCCCTTTCTGGTTCGCGCTCTTGAAGATGTCACCCTTGGCCTTGGCCCCACGGCCGAGGCCGAGGCGCATGTCCTGTCTTCTGCAGCGCTGACGCGGGTCCTCACCCACATCTACCTTCGCGATCCCGGCGTCGACCTCGACAGCCTGCTGGAGCCAGTAAGCGGCGAGCATGCCGCTGCCGCTGCCAAGGCCGTGAAGGGTCGCGTGGAGGCTCTGCTGGGGAAGTTCCGGGCCTTCAGCACCAAGCCGAAGCAAGGCGCTGCCGACCCCGCTGCTCCATGAGGCGAAGCCACTCCGCGCTGCTCCACCGCCGACAAGTGACTCCGTTGTGGCTCCCGTCCTGCCTTTAATTCCTGCACATGTATCATGCCTTGGGGAGGCGTTTAAACTTGCGTTTGGCATTGAGATAACAGTGTGGACTGTAATATTTGCTTTTGAATTCCTTGAAATTTACGCTTTTCCTTCCTACTTGCTTATGTTCTACGCCGGCAGAGCCCGGCCCCGCGCATACCTCAGCCGCCGTTGGCCCCGACCGGAAACCAGGACGGGACCAAGGAGTGAGGGGCTACGTGACAAGTTAGGCTCCTGAGTCGCGATGCTCAGGAGTCCCCCTTGGCGCACGAACAGCAAGTAGGGAGGTGTGATGTGGGTGGATCTACCGTTCTACGTCTGCAGAGCCCGGCCGCGCGCATACCTCAACCGCCGTTAGCCCCGACCAGAAACCAGGACGGGACCAAGGAGTGAGGGGCTACGTGACCAGTTAGGCTCCTGAGTCGCGATGCTCAGGAGTCCCCCTTGACGCTCAAACGGCCTTCGTACCTTGGCTTCGCTCGGGGAGAGACGCGCGACGAACCAGGCCCTGGGGGGCCTGGCTGGGTGGCGTGCGTCTGGGCGTGACCCAGGCGCAGCCCCCGTGCCCAGCCCCCTCACGCGGCACTCCCGAGGGGAGGCGTTACGATGAGGCTAGACACTGAGCTCTGGGCTCCCTGAGGTTGATGCGGCCCGGGGGCCGCCCTTAGTTGTTTATCACCAGCGCGGAGCATAGCGCTTTCGTATGTGTACGGGCATAGCCGCTCCTCGGCAGTGTCGTCAGCCAGCGCGGAGCATGGTGCTTCCACTGGTACGTGGGAGGGGGCTCCCCTCCGGGAGGAGCCCCCGGGGCGTGTACAGCCCCGCCCTGACACGTGGCTGGCACGGTACGGCCTGGCGAGGTGTATCTGGGCACCCGTGAGCCAGCACGGGACTCATGGGGCCCTACCTCTAGGCGGGTTGCACCTGGCACTGGGCCTTATCTTGTGATGTGTCGCTGCAAACTTGGTTAGATGCCGGCACTCTACGTCCTTGGGTCCCGGCCCTCGAGCTGGTCTCAGCCGCCGCTGGTATGCCAGGTCGCGATGCCGTGGACAAGGCCAGAGGGTGAGGGCTGGAGCGCCAGTAAGAGCCCTGAGTCGCGATGCTCAGGTACCCCCCTTTAACATGCAAGTGGTCGGCATGGAGAAGAAGAGGTGCCGTGGACAAGCATCAAATAATCAAGATGGTGGGTCGAACGCATAGCCGGAAATAAATGCAAAAGAGATACATGCCGCTGGGTCTGGCCCGAGCGACTTGGGGATGATGCAGCCCGTGGGGCGCCCCCAACAAGGTAAGCTAACAACATGAAATAAAAGGGATACACGCCGCAGGGACGGACCCACGCGGCCTGGGAATAATGCAGCCCTGGGGGGGGCGCTCCCAGCTGGAAATGAAACTTGAAAGATGTCACCTGATGATGCTGAGGACGAAGGAGTGTTGGTGTAGCTGACTCGGCGGGCTGCAGCAGCCGATCCTCACGAGCCCCCAGGCCCAGGGGCCTGGGGAGGCTCCGAAGGCGCTGGTGGCCCCTCGCGGACCATCTCCATCTCCGCCAGGACTGCGGAACGCCTGGCCTCTTGAGCCTCCATAATGCCCCTCATGAGGCGCTGGTACGTGGCAACCGTGTTCGGCAAGCCGTAAGGCATGCGAACGCAGCTGTGGGGTGGACCTTCGCAGCGCCCCACTCGCGAGGGCCAGAGGCGCTCCAGAGAGGTGACTTGATTGAGCCCTGGTATGTCGATGCAGACGCGCAGCCCACCATCCTCGCCTGGATGGGGAGCCACAGCTGGTAGGCGGTGGCCGCCTCTCATGACTCTTGACTCCTGTAGCTCCTGAATGGCCTTGCTGACGAACTCCTGAGGGTCTGGCCCTCCTTGCCTTACTCCTTCTTGAGGGAAACGTGCTTCGAAACACGCCTCCATGTGGTGCCCGAGCGCCTCCCTCATGACCTTAGCCAGGTCGGTGGCCCTCCAGGGGAGAGCCCCCGAGCCCTGCCTGAGGAGGGCGCCGGGCGCGCTTTCCTATGCGATGGAAGGAGGTTCCCCCTGCGCAGGCGCGGGCCCTGAGGGGCCTGCCTCCTGAGGGGCCGGGCCGGACGATGTCTTCTTCTTCTTGGGGGTGGTCTCGGGAAGCCTCCTGCTTCCGCGATCCGGGTCTTCCAGTGATGCGGCCTGAAAGGCTCGTTCCAGGGAACACACTGCGTCCTTCTCTTCACAGGGCACCGTGATGACTCCGCCACTTCCTGGCATCTTGAGGACGTTGTAGCCGTGGTGAGTTACGGCCATGAACTTGGCCAACGCTGGGTACCCAAGGATGGCGTTGTACGGTAGGCGAATGTGAGCGACATCGAAGTCGATGAGCTCGGTGCGGTAGTTGTCGCGTGCCCCGAAGGTGACAGGGAGGCGGACCTGCCCAATCGGGACCGTGGAGCCGTCGGTGACTTTGGAGAAAGGCTTGGTTGGCTGAAGCTGGGTGTAGGGCACTTGGAGATTGTTGAACGTTTCCATGGATAGGACGTTGAGCCCTGCCCCGCCATCGATGAGGGTCTTGGTGACCACCACGTTGCTGATGATTGGGGAACAAAGCATCGGGAGGACTCCGGCTGTGGCCGCACACTTGAGCTGATCTGCTGAGCTGAACGTGATGGCGCACGCCGACCACCTGAGAGGGCGCGTGGCTTCCAGCTTGGGGAGGACTGCATTCACTTCGCGGGCGAACTGCTTGAAGATGCGTTGAGAGGCTGGGGCTTGAGCCCCGCCCAGGATGCAGGCGATCGCGCGCGGCTCCTGGAAGCCCCCAGCCCCCTCATCCTGATGGCGGTCCTCGTTTCTCCTTGGCTGCGGCGGCAGCGGAGGGAGGCCTGCGTTGCCTTGCGGGCGATCCTCGCGAGGCTGATCCCTCCAGTCTCCCTCGCGAGGCGGGTCTTGCCAGCGATCCTCGCGAGGTTGATCGCGCCACCCCTGGCGCAGGCAGCGGTCTTCCCAGTGTCCTGCGTTCCTTACGACCTCGACCGTAGCCCCGGTCACCGCGGTCGGGGCGACGGCCGACCCTTCCTTCTCGCACGGCTCGGAGCTCTTGACACTCGTTGGTGTTGTGGGTGTGGAGGTCGTGGTACACACAGTATCGACTGCCCTTGGGAGGTTCGTGCTGATCTCTGCCCCACTTGGTGTCTTGTTCTGCCGCAAGCACGGCAGCCCCCTTGGGCTTCACATCCTTGGCCTTGGGCTTCTTCTCTTCTGGGTCTGCGGCAGGCAGCTCAAGGAGGGAGAGACGCCCTTCCTCAGCCCTGGCGCACTTGGTTGCCAAGTTGAACAACTCCAAGGAAGTGCACATGTCTTCATGCATCGCCAGCTCCTCCTTCATCTTGACATCGCGCACGCCGTCGGAGAAGGCAGAGATGATGGCCTCCTCGGTCACCTTGGGAATCTTGAGGCGTGCGTTGTTGAAGCGCTGGATGTACTTCTGCAGGGTCTCTCCGGGTTGTTGCTTGATGCGGCGCATGTCGCTCACGGCTGGTGGCCGGTCACGAGTACCTTGGAAGTTGGCGATGAAGCGGGTGCGCATCTCGTCCCAGGAGGAGATCGAGCCTGGAGCCAGGTTCAGGAGCCAGGTGCGGGCCCCGTCCTTGAGCGCCATGGGAAACCAGTTCGCCATGACCTTCTCGCCTCCGTTGGCAGCTTCGATGCCCAGCTCATAGAGCTGGAGGAACTCCGCAGGGTCGGCCGTGCCGTCGTAACGAGGAGGCAGGTCTGGCTTGAACTTGCCGGGCCACGCGACGCTGCGTAGCTCGGTGGTGAAGGCGTGGCAGCCTGCTGTGGCCACGGTAGGCCTTGGGTGATGGAGAGCTTGGTCTTGCATGTCCCCACGCGCTGCAACTGGGAGCAGCGCGGGGTCTTGACGCGCGGGAGTAGGAGCATGGTCGCAACGTGCTGGAGCAGGGAGCGCCCGGGCAGCTTCTTGCGGGCGAGGGACTTCTTGGCAGCTCTGCTCTTGCCGCGCTGGCACCTGACGGAGCGGGTTACGCCCAGGGGCCACGCGCCTTGGAGCCATGGCGCCTTCTTGAGGAGGAGGCGGCCGGGGCGCTGCCGGAGCTTCGTCGCCCGCGCGGGGCGGGGTGCGATGCAACGGAACGGACGGCGCAGGAGAGCCCCTTGCGGCGCGGACGAGCTCGGCGATGCGGTCGACCCATTCTTCGTAGACGTCGTCGACGGGACGGTAGCGCAGGAGCTCGTTTGCCGCGATGAGCGCAGCTCGAGCCTCCATGGGTGCGCGGAGCGCACGGGACGAAGAACCAGCTGGGGTGAGCGAGGGAGTAGCGGTGCGGCCGTCTTGCCGCACGGACGGATGCTGAGACGACGCTTGCCGCTCGTCCCCCGCCGGGCCGGTGGCGGTGTTGACGGCAGGTGACGGGGAACGGCGAGGACGCCCGCCGACAGGAGCCGTCTGGGCGACGTGGGAGGCGAGAGCAGCCCGGCGCTTGGCGTGGGCCCGACGAGCGTCAGACATGGACGCGATGGTCGGAGGAGAACAGGGTGGTGGAAGACGAATTCCGGTGCACGCCTACCTGGCGCGCCAAATGTCAGATTTCGGGTTCCGGCAGACCCTTGAGGTTCGAACACTGGGGTGCGTGCGGAGATTTCGCCTTCTACCTACCTGCGCCCCACCGCCATGTTAAGATCTAAGCTATGGAAAGAACAGCACAAGAGACACAGGGTTTATACTGGTTCGGGCCACCGTTGTGGTGTAATACCCTACTCCAGTGTGTGGTGTGGTGGATTGTCACTTGGGCTGATGATGATGAGCAATACAAGGAAGAACAGCCTCACGAGGGTCTGTTCTTGGTTGGGGGGATGAACTGCTAGGGGGAGTTCAGTCACCCTTCTCTCTCTCTCTCTTCTCGATTGCGATCATGGCTAGTTTCTGGGTTGGCCGATTCTGGATCCTTCTACCCTGTGGGTGGCTAGTCCTATTTATAGGCAAAGGCCCTGGGCCTCTTCCCAAATATTGACCGGGAAGGGCGCCAACAAATAGCCATTTTGAAGGGGAACATCTGGTACACTTATCCTGACTAAAGTTGGTCCTCTCCTGCCAAAGACTCTGGTGGTGACGCTGGCTTGGGCTCCACAATGACTTCCTCCCTGCCGTTGGACTGGTCTTGGTCTCGTTGCACCGAAACGGGTGCCTTTGCTTGATGCTCTCGCCTGCGCTTGCTCCCTTTGCACCAAAGAGGAAAGGAGGACACTGCGCGGGCTGGCGCCCGCCTGGCGCCCTTGGTCGTCATGGCTTGCATCACGGGCACCTCGTGAGGTACCCCGCCTTGATCTCTCCACCTCCTCACGAGCCAGCCTGATGAGGCCGTGCCTGAGGAAGCTCCGTGTCGTCCGCCCCACGAGGCTTGGCCCCTCGCGAGGGTCTTGGGTCTGTGTTGATGAAGACGGGCCATGCTGGGCCCCCTTTGAGCCATGCTGCAGGCCGCAGGCAGGCAAGTCTGGGGACCCCTGTTCCTAGAACGCCGACATACACCGACACTCGGTCAGACCGATTTAGTTCAAAATGTGAACATTAGGATTCTCGGTGGGACCGACATGTGAACTCGGTGGGACCGATTTCGTTAAGGTTAGGGCATAACTTAATCTCGGTGAGACCGATTACACAAAATCGGTGAGACCGATTTTGGTAATGGACTAACAGAGAGCTGGCCAGGCAAACTCGGCGGGACCGATTCGCTCATCTCGGTTGGACCGAAGTGTTACGAAAGGGAAACAAAGAGTTTACATTGCAATCTCGGTGGGACCGATCGCTCATCTCGGTTTGACCGAAACGTTACGAAGGGAAACAGAGAGATTCAATCCCATCTCGGTGAGACCGAGATCCTTATTGGTGAGACCGCAAAGACTAGGGTTTCTAGCAGTGGCTATGTCAACAAAACACGGTGGTGTCGGATAGAATATTTCAGTGGGGCCGAGTTTGACTTTTCGTTTGGGACATATGTGGATGTTAGAAAGTAGTTGAGGGTTTTGGAGTATATCACTAAGCACTTTGAGCAAGCAAGCCATTAGGCAGCACCTCGTCCTCTCTTAATAGTATTGGCTTTTCCTATGGACTCAATGTGATCTTGGATCACTTAAAATAGAAAATGTAGAGTCTTGTGCTTTGAGCTTGAGACAATCTTTTATCCTTTGCATTTTGAAGGGTCCACTTTCTAATCCATGCCATGCCAACCATTGATCTTTCCGGAAATATTCATCTTGGAATAACATTAGCTCAATGAGGTATATGTTGTTAGGAATTTCCAAAACCACCCAGGGATAGTTGCACTTTCAATCTCCCCCTTTTTGGTAACTGATGACAACATATAGATCAAAGCTTCGAGAAATGATAAATAAGATTGAAAATACATCATCGCTTTGAGAAGTATGTGATAAGCAAGAGCTCCCCCTAAATTTGTGCATTATTTAAAATTTTCTTTCGAATGCAAATGCACAATCGATTAGTATCATGGGTTACTCTTCCATGTCACATACATCTTGGTGGAGCGCTCAAAATGATAGAGATTAAAAGCATGCACTCATCACCAAGCAAGTGAATGATCATATAAGGAATGTACAGGATAGCATCATTCAACCAAACATTAGTGTATCATATGATCAACCACATGATCGACAAGTATATCACAAGGACATAAAGTATCTCACACAAGCACTCAATAAAGTGTCAAAACCAAAATAGCAAGAGAGATAAAAAAGAACAGTACTCTCACTCGAAGCCTATGATCTATACATTTTTCTCCTCCTTTGGCAACAAGTTACCAAACAGTTCAAAAATGCATAGTGCTAAACGACTCTCAGGCTTGATCTTCGGGAGGTGGTGTAGAGAGAACTCCAAGGACGAAGGCTTCCGATGAAGTAGTTGGAGCTGATGGAGTGGGTGCTGGAGGTGGCACTGGAGCTGTGGCTGCTGGTGCTGACACTGAAGCTCGAGTATCTGTCACATGCACTACAGCAGACCTTGGACCTCATGGCACTCGCTTGAAAGCATCAGTAGTAGACTTGCCCTTCCTCTCCTATGCTTCCTCCTGTAGCTGCTCAACTGCAGTTTGGATCTCATTTACCTTGACATCCAGATCATAGAACTTCTACTCAACAATCCTCTCCAAACTCTCCTGGTTCTTAGTCAGGGTGGCCAAGCCCTTCTCAATCCTTAGGGTGGATTGGATCAGATATCCAAGTTGATCTTGTTTGGATTTCAAGAACACTTGAGATGCCTCTTCAACAGTTGGCATCTTTGCAGCTTTCTCTGCCTTTGCCTTCTCTCTCTTCTCATGTGCTTGAGCTGAAGATGGTTCATTTTCATCCATCACCACAATGTTGTCTTCAAAATCAGGGTATATGGGTAGGTGCTCCTTATCCAAAAGATATGTGCCTGTGCCCATCTTTGAGTTAATAAGCTCCTGAATTTGTGGGGCATACCCACAACTTCTCTTCTGGTCAGCAGCAGTCCTCTTGATTGTCTCAACAATCAAACTCATGACCTTGAACTTTTGTCGGACATAAAATATGTGCAGCAAGTTTATAGCATGTCCTCTGATCATCTTGTGATCACCTGACTTGGGTAGCAGTGTGTGCCTCAGAATCCAGTTTATGGTAGGTAGACCAGACAGCAAGTAGTGGACAGATCCAAACTTGTGTGTATCCAAAGCAGCATCTGGGATCTCCTTATACATGTTGGCCATTGTGTTGTGGTCTTTCTTCTTCTCAGCATATACATCCAAGTCATCCTCACTTTCTTTTGGGGCATTGATCAACTGAGCCCATTCATCAACAGACGACTGGTACCTCATACCCTCAGACATCCAAACGATCTTCCCATCTGGATAGAAATGGGCAGTGGAGTAGAACTGCATGATCAGCTCATCATTCCACTTGGTGAGCTTTTGTGCAACGAATTCATCAACTCCACATGCCTTAAAACTGTCATACACTCCAGGATAGTGATCTTCATTATTCTGGATGTACTCCCAGTCTACCCATCTCATATCACACACAGTGGGCTTCTTGTCAAGCAACACTGTCTCATAGAAGTCCTGCTGTTCGTTAGTGTGAAACCTGTAGTCCATAGCAGTTCTTCTCCTGATAGCATATGGATCAGACTCTCTACATAGTCTTAATCCTGCATCCTTCCTGATTTTCATGTTTTCTGCAACTGGATGTGCATCATTGGGGTCAGGGATCTTGGGTTTCAGCTTCCTTAGCACTTGAGTTTCATCTTCTTCAGCAGCTTCAGGCACTGGGGCCTTGTTCTTTTCCTCAGCAGAAATGTTTCTAGTGATTCTCTTGGGCTTCTGAGCTGGAGCAGCTACCTTGGGAGCAGCTTTGGGCTTAGATGGAGTAGCCCCTGATCTGATTGCATCTCCCATGAGCTTTTGATCTTTGGGTGCTGGTGCAGCATCTTCTTCCTCTTCATCATCATCTCTCATAATTGATGATCTGCCAAGCACTCTGGCAGTGGTCTTCTTGACCCTTTCCTTCCTTTTCTTGCCTTCTCCAACTGCCTCTTCAGATGGCTTGGAGGTTTCAGTAGTGGATGCTCTAGCCTTAGACATGGGGACTCTCTTCGCTGGTGCCTTCTTATGCATCCCTGGCTTGACTATAGCAGCTGAGCCATACTCCTTTTTCAGCACCTTTTTCTTGGAGCCGACTTCTTCCTCAACAGCCACATAATCCTCATCCTCTGAATCTGAGGTCTTCTTCTTTCTTGTTCTGGTGGCTTCCTTTGGCAAGTTACTTGGTGTGCTCCTGCTGCCATCATCAGATGAACTAGCGGGACTAGTGCCCTCACTCAGTTGAACCTGCTCCTCAGACTTGTTCTGGCTATCACTTTGGTCAGACATCATGCAGGCAAACTATCAGCAAAACCTGTGAATAGATTATAGATGAGGTAGATTAGATGAGCATCACAAAGTACAGGAGTTTTCCAAAAAGGATGACTTAAAAACTTAGTTTTAGTTCTTCACAGAAAGCATTTCGGATCTACCGATTTGTAAACTTGGTGATACCGAAGCAGTTTTTGGAACCTATACTAGTGAACTCGGTCAGACTGAGTCACAGTTCGGTGGCACCAAGACTGCTAGGGTTTCATAGAGAATTGAACTCAGTCACACCAATTTGCAATTTTCGGTCAGAACGAAAACGCGTGTGCAATGGCCTAAGCCAAAATCGGTGAGACCGATTTATACAACTCGGTCGGTCTGAGATGAATTCGGCGGAGACCTAACCCTAAATTTTCAAATCAAAACTAATCTATGGGATGTTTTTGCTGGACATGATGATTTCAATCGTGGCAAAGATAATGGCAAAGCAATGTGCTAAGAATCGGAGTTATGGATTAGCACAAAGATCAAGTTCGTACCCTAGTTCGGCCGTGAACTTGCTATGGCGGCAACGGCGGTGAAGATTTCCGTTGACGGCGGTGGAGACCAGCGGCGGGAGGTTGCTGGCGACGAGAGTACGATCCAGAGACCCGAGGAGGCAGAGTAGGTTATGCGCGGACGAGGAGGTTCAGAAAAATTTCCAGATTTTGGCCCGTCGGTATATATAACCTGACCCTGTCGGTGTGACCGAGTGGAACGACTCGGTGGCACCGAGATGCAAAACTGCAAGCAATTACTGCAACTCGGTGTGACCGAAAGGTTCTAATCGGTTGCACCGAGATTGAAAACCTAGATCAACTAAGTGATCTCGGTAGGACCGAAAACGATGAATTGGTCAGACCGAGATACACAAAGAGGTTTTGGAAGTTTAAGTCTATGACGAATCGGGAACTCCGAGTGCTCCTCACACAGAGTGGTTTGAATCTGACTTGTTCAAACTTTGTGATGTAGCATGAATAGAGTTTGAGACGAGAAAAGAATAGATAGCTAGAGGGAGTTCTTAGGCATTCTTGTCCATCCATTTGGCAAAAGAAAAAAAGGCCAAACAATCAAAGCAACAAATGGATGTCCTCGAATGGGTAAAGTATGCAACCAACATGCTCACACAATAAGATGGCAAATTAAATATGTGAGAAAGCATGCACAAACACTCTAGCATCTATCAAGCAATTTGGCGATGACTAGGTCATCTATATATGAGTATATTGACTTAGGAGTCAAATGAGAACATTTGATCATAGGTCACACTCATCGTTTAAGCACAAGTGGGGTTACCACTTTTACATAAAGGATTGTTGTGTTCACACCTTTAGAGTTGCTTTAGATCAATTGGTTAGAGTAAAGCTCCCCCTAGATGTGATATCCCCCCTAAGAGGGATGAACTAACCTTGGGTTTTGTCGATGATGATTTCATGTAGGTGTTGAAGATGTAGATGCTCAATGTTGGTGTAGATCATTTGGAGCAATCCTTTGGAGTGAGTTGCACTTTCAATACCTACACGGGTTAGTCCCACAAGGAACAGACAAGGATATCCATAGACATAGAGTGATGCATACACAAGATGATGTCCATGAAAGCATTAGGTTACCTTGTACCTTGTCTTACCAACAAGAGGGTTTGTGACTCCTTGAACTAGTGCAAGATATGGAAGTTTTTTGCACTTGTCCTCGCCAAAATGATAAGAGTGAAGTATGTTGGCGGAGTCACCCTCAAGAACTCTCTAGTTCTTCTTCTTCTGGATCCACACCACCTTGATGGGAACCCTTGGAGTTTTAGTTGTACTTGATGAAGTAGAACTTGATGTGGTCTTGGGAACCCACTTGACCAAGGCCTTGCGTGCTTCTTCAAATGCATCAATCTCCTCTTGAAGCTTGTCCTTGCCTTTTTGCTTGTGGTCTTGTGGTGGAAGATCATCTTGAGCTTGTGTGCCTTTGAAATAAGTAGGATCATACTTCTCTTGTTGAGGAACAAACTTCGTCTTGGGGTATTGATCTTCTTGCCACTCAACTCCATTGGCATTGAACTTTCATTCAAAACCAACACCTTGATTCTTCCGGTGTCTTCCTTGCTTGCGTACAATTTCTTGAAATTGCTTACTCCCGGCAAGGCTCCTGTAAACACCTTTCTCTATAATTCCCTTCAATAAGCTATTTTCTTGCTCAAGTGTAACTTGGCTAAGAGAATCATTAGTGGAATCAAGAGAACTACTAGAAGCAACAATATTGGATTTAGCATGATTGTTGTTACTACTAGATGAAGAATCTTTCTTGCTCTTGTTGCTAGATTTAACTTGTGGCACGTAAGTAGACAAGAGTAAACGCTTGTCAATGTAAGAAGAACTTTTCTTGCGAAGATCATCATTGATTGCCTTTAAAAACTCATGCTCTTGCTCAAGGTTGAGCTTTTCAAAGCGTAGCTTATCATGAGTCTTTAAAAGTTCTCGATGATTTTCCAAGGTAGTTTCATGAGCTAACTTAAGAGTGTTTAGTTCTTTAGTTAGACGCTCAATCTCCTTCTTAATATCATCATTTTTTTTATCTTGATTAGCATGATTAATTGACATTTCATCATAGTTTTCATCACTAGAGTTGTCAACAACTAAATCATCATCACCTAGCAAATCATCTTCATCACTATTGAAATCAACATACTCGGGATATGTTACCTTTGGACCTTTGGCCATGAAGCACCTTCCAATTCCTTCATTTGGTGAGTCAAATATGTCGTAGGAGTTGGTTGACACAAGTATATTCGGAGTCGGAGTGATTGTCGGAGTCGGAGCCGGATACCCATTCACCAACATGAGCTTGATGTCTTCTTTTTGTGTAGCTCCTTGATGACTTTCCTTTCCTTTCCGAATCCTTGCTTCTCCGAGAGGGTTTTCATTCATAACGATCATCTCTACTCCTCCTTTCTCTTGGTGGTGATTCTTCTCTTCTACTTCTTCTTTTGGGAGAATCTTCTCTTATTTTGTAGGGAGCCGTACACTCATTGGAGTAGTGTCCGGGTCTTCCACAATTGTAGCAATTACGCTCACGACTAGAAGATCTTTTGTCATTGTAGGACCTTGACTTGGAACTTCTTTCTTTGCTTCTACTCTTGTAGAACTTGTTGAAGTTCTTTACCATTAGTCTCAATTCTTCATTGAAGGTTTGTTTCTCGCTTGATGATGTGGGAGCATCACATGAGGCTTTGTAAGCACCACTTGACTTGTTGTGAAGCTCTTCCTTATCCTTGAGTGACATCTCATGAGCAACAATTCTTCCAATGACTTCTGTTGGCTTGAGATCTTTGTAATTAGGCATCATTTGAATCAATGTGCACACTGTATCATATTTTCCATCCAAGGCTCTTAGGATCTTCTTGATGATGAATTTGTCGGTCATCTCCTCACTTCATAAGCTGGCAATCTCATTTGTGATGAGAGCAAGCCTAGAATACATTTCAGCGACACCTTCACCATCCTTCATTTTGAACTTGTCAAGTTGACTTTGAAGCACATCCAATTTGGATTCCTTGACGGAGTCAGTACCTTCGTGCATATCAATCAAAGTATCCCAAATTTCCTTTGCATTCTCAAGACGGCTGATTTTCTTGAATTCTTCGGGGCACAATCCATTGAAGATAATATCACAAGCTAGAGCATTGTATTGTAGAATCTTCAACTCTTCCGCGGTAGCTTCACGGTTTGGTTCTCTCCCATCAAAGAATTCACCTTGCAAGCCAATACACACAATAGCCCAAACGGCGGGGTTATGTCCAAGAATATGCATTTTCGTCTTATGCTTCCAATGAGCAAAATTTCTTCCATCAAAGTAAGGACCTCTATGGTGGTAATTTCCCTCGCTAGACGCCATACTCTCCTAGGTTGTGAAACCAAGGCTATGACCACCAAAAGCTATGGAAATCAAAGAAAATGGAGACCAAAGCTCTGATACCACTTGTAGGATTGAAAGTATGTCTAGAGGAGGGTGATTAGAATACTTGACCAAATAAAAATCTAGCGTTTTCCCAATTTTAGTTCTTGGCGGATTTTAGCAACAAAGCATAAGTCAAGCAATCAACCTACACATGCAATTCTAAGAGTATAGCAGCGGAATGTAAAACAATTGCATCTGAAGGTAAAGGGATGACTTTGAGGGAGCAAACGCAATGTTGACACGGAGATTTTTTATTTGTGGTTCTGATAGGTGGTGCTATCGTACATCCACATTGATGGAGACTTCAACCCACGAAGGGTAATGGTTGCGCGAGTCCACGGAGGGCTCCACCCACGAAGGGTCCATGAAGAAGCAACCTTGTCTATCCCACCATGGCCGTCGCCCACGAAGGACTTGCCTCACTAGGGTAGATATTCACAAAGTAGGTGATCTCCTTGCCCTTACAAACTCCTTGGTTCAACTCCACAATCTTTTTGGAGGCTCCCAAGTGACACCTAGCCAATCTAGGAGACACCACTCTCCAAGAAGTAACAAATGGTGTGTTGATGATGAACTCCTTGCTCTTGTGCTTCAAGTGATTGTCTCCCCAACACTCAACTCTCTCTCATAGGATTTGATTTTGTAGAAAGAAGATTTGAGTGGAAAGCAACTTGGGGAAGGCTGGAGGTCAAGATTTATGTGGTTGGAATGGAATATCTTGACCTCAACACAGGTGTAGATGGTTCTCTCTCAGAAAATATGTATTGGAAGTGTAGGCATGTTCTGATGGCTCTCTCCATGAATGAAGAGTGGGTGGAGGGGTATAAATAGCCTCCACACAAAATCTAACTGTTACACACAAATCACCAAACTCGGTGGGACCGAATCATGAAACTCGGTCAGACCGATTTAGTTCAAAACGTGAACGTTAGGATTCTCGGTGGGACCGACATGTCAACTCGGTGGGACCGATTTCGTTAGGGTTAGGGCATAACGTAATCTCGGTGAGACCGATTACACAAACTCGGTGAGACCAAATTTGGTAATGGACTAACAGAGAGTTGGTCAGGCAAACTCGGTGGGATCGATTCGCTCATCTCGGTTGGACCAAAGTGTTACGAAAGGGAAACAGAGAGTTTACATTGCAATCTCGGTGGGATCGGTCGCTCATCTCGGTTTGACCGAAACGTTACGAAGGGAAATACAGAGATTACAATCCCATCTCGGTGACACCGAGATCCCTATCGGTGAGACCGAAAAGACTATGGTTTCTGGCAGTGGCTATGTCAACTGAACTCGGTGGCGCTGGATAGAAAATTTTGGTGGGGCCGAGTTTGACTTTTGGTTGGAACATATGTGGATGTGAGAATGTAGTTGAGGGTTTTGGAGCATATCACTAAGCACTTTGAGCAAGCAAGCCATTAGGCAACACCTCATCCCCTCTTAATAGTATTGGCTTTTCCTATGGACTCAATGTGATCTTGGATCACTTAAAATAGAAAATGTAGAGTCTTGTGCTTTGAGCTTGAGCCAATATTTTATCCTTAGCATTTTGTAGGGTCCACTTTCTAATCCATGCCATGCCAACCATTGAGCTTTCCTGAAATATTCATCTTGGAATAGCATTAGCTCAATGAGCTATATGTTGTTAGTAATTACCAAAACCACCCAGGGATAGTTGCACTTTCACATACCTTCTCAAATCATTTGTGAAGGTCAGAAAATAACGATACCCGCAGCGTGCCTCAACACTCATCACACCGCATACGTCAGTATGTATTTTTTTCAATAAGTCATTAGCTCGCTCCTTGTTCAGGAGTACGGAGTTTTAGTCATCTTGCCCATGAGGCATGGTTCGTAAGTATCAAATGATTCATAATCAAGTGATTCCAAAAGTCCATCCGCATGGAGTTTCTTCATGCACTTTACACCAATATGACCTAAACGGAAGTGCGACAAGTATCTTGCACTATCATTATCAACTTTGCATCTTTTGGCATCAATATTATGCATATGTGTATCACTACGATCGAAATTCAACAAGAATAGGCCATTCATCAAAGGTGCATGGCCATAAAAGATATTACTCACATAAATAGAGCAACCATTATTCTCTGATTTAAATGAATAACCGTCTTGCATTAAAAAAGATCTAGATATAATGTTCATTCTCAACGTGATGTAGGGCAGAACCCTAGATGCCCGATCTTTCACGAAATGGAGGGATCCTACGAAGAACTCGGAGAATACGAGGGGAAAATCACGAGAGAAATCACTCAACCAACAAGATTCGGTCACACATATGCTAGATCCTCAAAACACAAAGAGATACATGATCTGAATCCAACAAAGGACGATACATAGGCAATGAGTTCTTCTCAGTGAGGAGGTCTTGAGGTCTTCCCGTTAGGGGTCTTGAATCCAAGTGGATCTTCCCCGAGGAGGCGATGGTCTCTCTCGGTGGTGTAGATCTGGGTGGATGAGCGAGGCTCTATCTCACATATGAGCTATCACAACGCTAACCCTAGAAAGTGGGAGGAGGAGGTCTATTTATAGTCTTAGTGGACGAAGGGGTATATGGGCTTTGGCCCAACACGAAATCAACACACAGGCGTCGGATGTCTGACCATCATCGGTCGTCCGGTGGCTCGCGGGGGATCGGTCATTCAACCAGTGTCGGTCGTCCAATGTTTTGGCTCTGTTGGTGCTTGGTCGGTCATCTGGTCGGGGTCGAACGTCTAGTGCTTCAGTCGTCCGGAGGTCTCCATTCTTTCGGTGTTTTGGCTTGGACCCGTAGGTGTCGGATTTCCGGAGAGCGTCGGTCGTCCGGTGGCTGGAGGGTGTTGGCTGTCTGGTAACTGTCGGTCGTCCGGGCGCTGGAGCCTCTTCTGCCTGGGACTTGGTCGGTTGGCTGATGCTCCAGGCGTCAGTCATCCGGTCGTGGTCGGTCGTCCGATGGCTCTAGACTTCCAGGTTGCCTTTCTTCTTGTTCCTTGTACTTGGTGTCCTCGCCGTCTTGTCCGTTGGGTGTAGCTGATCCGTGGCCTTCCTCCAAGTACCTGATCACGCATAGGGTCTCCACTTGAGGTAGTAGCCATGTCTCATGTGTAGAAAGTGGTAGTTCGGAGTGGAGCGAATTCACCTTATCTTCGATAGCCTTTGATCTAGCTCTTGTCATTGGTCCAAGTGGTGCCATGGGAGATGTAGGTAGGTCCATGGGGATGACCTTGGGATGCTCCGGATCAGAACGCTGGAACCAAATAACAATTATTGAGGTCTAAAACTAATCCCGAAGGTAGATGTAGAGGTAGCGTGCTGACGGCGATCACATTGACCTTGGAACCATTCCCGACGCGCATCGTCACCTCGTCCTTAGCAAGTCTTCGTTTATTCCACAGCTCCTGTTTTGAGTTACAAATATGAGAAACCGAACCAGTATCAAATACCCAAGAACTACTACGAGCATTTGTAAGGTACACATCAATAACTTGTATATCAAATATACTTTTTTCACTTTGCCATCCTTCTTATCCGCCAAGTATTTGGGGCAATTCTGCTTCCAGTGATCACTCCCTTTGCAGTAGAAGCACTCGGTTTCAGGCTTGGGTCCAGCTTTGGGCTTCTTCACGGGAGAGGCAACTTTCTTGCCATTCTTCTTGAAGTTCCATTTCTTTCCCTTGCCCTTTTTCTTGAAACTAGTGGTCTTGTTAAACATCAACACTTGATGCTCCTTCTTAATTTCTACCTCCGCGGCCTTAAGCATTCTGAAGAGCTCGGGAATCATTTTTCTCATCCCTTGCATATTATAGTTCATCACGAAGCCTTTGTAGCTTGGTGGTAGTGACTGAAGAACTCTATTAATAACACTCTCAACTGGAACATCAATTCCCAGCTGAGTCAAGTGGTTATGATACCCAGACATTTTGAGTATGTCTTCATTGACAGAACTATTCTCCTCCATCTTGTAGCTATAGAACTTGTTGGAGACTTCATATCTGGCAACACGGGCATTAGCTTGAAATATCAACTTCATCTCTTGGAATATCTCATATGATCCGTGACGTTCAAAACTTCTTTGAAGTCCTGGTTCTAAGCCGTAAAGCATGGCACACAAAACTATTGAGTAGTCATCAGATCGAGTCTGCCAGACGTTCATAACATCTATAGTAGCTCCTGCAGAAGGTCTGTCACCTAGCGGTGCATCAAGGACATAATTCTTTTGTGCAACAATGAGATAATCTTGAAGTTACGGACCCAGTCCGTGCAGTTGCTACCATCATCTTTCAACTTAGCTTTCTCTAGAACGCATTAAAATTCACGGGAACGGTAGTATGGGCCATTGATCTACAACATAGATATGCAAAACTATTAAGACTAAGTTCATGATAAATTAAGTTTAATCAATCAAATTACTAAAACTCCCACTTAAATAAACATCCCTCAAGTTATCTAAGTGATACATGATCCAAATCAACTAACCCATGTCCGATCATCATGGGAGATGGGGTAGTCTTCAATGGTTATGTTGATCACTATTGGGGAATGCATTATTTCAAAAAAATTACCCACGATCACACAATCTTATATCTAGGAGATGCATAGCAATGAGCGAGGAGAGTGTGTCCACGTACCCTCGTAGACTGAAAGCTGAAATGTTTAGTAACGTGGTTGATGTAGTCGAACGCCTTCGTGATCCAACCGATCCAAGCACCGAACGTACGACACCTCCGTGTTCAGCACACTTTCAGCACGATGATGTCCCTCGACCTCTTGATCCAGTTGAGGACAAGGGAGAGTTTCGTTAGAACAACGGTGTAGTGATGGTGTTGGTGATGTGATATGCGCAGGGCTTCGCCTAAGCACCACGACTATATAATCTGAGGTGTAATCTATGGAGGGGGGAATCGCACACGGTTAAGAGAAACTTGTGTGTCCTAGGTGCCCCCTCTCCCCACAAATATATATAGGTTGGAGGGGGCGAAGAGGCAGCCTTAGGGAGCCCCCAAGTAGGCTGAATCCTACTTGGGGTGCAAGCCCAATTTGCCCCCCTTCCTTATTTCAGCATATGGGAAGGAAAGAGAAGGGGGAAGAGAAGGAAAGGGTGGAGGCCGAACCCTCCTCCTTCCTTCCTTCCTCCCCTTCCTTTCCTCCTACTCCTATTCGGCCTAGGAGGGGCACACCAACTTACCAGGGGCTGGTCTGTCCCTCACTTGGCCCAATAGGCCCATAACATTACCGGGGGGGGGGGTGCCCGGAACCCCTTCCGGTGACCCGATATCACCCGGAACACTTCCAATGTCCAAATAGCATCGTCCTATATATGAATCTTTACCTCAACCATTTCGGGACTCCTCATCATGTCTGTAATCTCATCCGGGACTCCGAACAAACTTCAGTCACCAAAAACACATAACTCATAATACAAATCGTCATCGAACGTTAAGCGTGCGGACCCTATGGGTTCGAGAACTATGTAGACATGACTGAGACACATCTCCGGTCAATAACCAATAGCGGAACATGGATGCTCATATTGGCTCCTACATAATCTATGAAGATATTTATCGGTCAAACCGCATAACAATATATGTCATTCCCTTTGTCATCGGTATGTTACTTGCCCGAGATTCGATCGTCGGTATCATCATAACTAGTTTAATCTCGTTACCAGCAAGTCTCTTTACTCGTTCCGTAATGCATCATCTCGTGGATAACTCATTATACACATTGCTTGCAAGGCTCATAGTGATGTGCATTACCTAGAGGGCCCAGAGATACCTCTCCGATACACGGAGTGACAAATCCTAATCTCGATCTATGCCAACTAAACAAACACCATCGGAGACACCTGTAGAGCATCTTTATAATCACCCAGCTACGTTGTGACGTTTGATAGCACACAAGGTGTTCCTCCGGTATTCGGGAGTTGCATAATCTCATAGTTAGAGGAACATGTATATGTCATGAAGAAAGCAATAGCAATAAAACTTAATGATTATTATGCTAAGCTAACGGATGGGTCTTGTCCATCACATCATTCTCTTAAGATGTGATCCGTTCATCAAATGACAACACATGTCTATGGCTAGGAAACATAACCATCTTTGATTAACGAGCTAGTCAAGTAGAGGCATACTAGGGACACTCTGTTTGTCTATGTATTCACACATGTACTAAGTTTCCGGTTAATACAATTCTAGCATGAATAATAAACATTTATCATGATATAAGGAAATATAAATAACAACTTTATTATTGCCTCTAGGGCATATTTCCTTCAGTCTCCCACTTGCACTAGAGTCAATAATCTAGTTCACATCATCATGTAATTTAACACCAATAGTTCACATCTTTGTGTGATACATCTCCATGTGACTAACACACAAAGGGTTTACTAGAGTCAATAATCTAGTTCACATCGCTATGTGATTAACACCCAAGGAGTACTGAGGTGTGATCATGTTTTTCTTGTGAGAGAAGTTTAGTTAATGGGTTTGCCATATTCAAAGCCGTATGTATATTGCAAATTTTCTATGTCTACAATGCTCTGCATGGAGCTACTCTACCTAATTGCTCCCAGTTTCAATATGTACCCAGATTGAGACTTAGAGTCATCCGGATCAGTGTCAAAGATTGCATTGACGTAACCCTTTACGACAAACTTTTTGTCACCTCCATAACCAAGAAACATGTCCTTATTCCACCAAGGATAATTTTGACCGATGTCCAGTGATCCACTCCTGGATCACTATTGTACCCTCTTGCCAAACTCATGGTGAGGTACACAATAGGTCTGGTACACAACATAGCATACTTTATAGAACCTATGACTGGGGCATACGGAATGATTTTTCATTCTCTTTCTATTTTCTGCCATGGTCGGGTTTTCAGTCTTTACTCAACTTCACACCTTGCAACACAGGCAAGAACTCCTTCTTTGATTGTTCCATTTTGAACTACTTAAAAAACTTGTCAAGGTATGTACTCATTGAAAAACTTATCAAGCTTCTTGATCTATATCTATAGATCTTGATGCTCAATGTGTAAGCAGCTTCACCGAGGTCTTTCTTTGAAAAACTCCTTTCAAACACTCCTTTATGCTTTCCAAAAAATTCTACATTATTTCCGATCAATAATACGTCATTCACATATACTTATCAGAAAGGCTGTAGTGCTCCCACTCACTTTCTTGTAAATACAGGCTTCACCGCAAGTTTGTATAAAACTATATGCTTTGATCAACTCATAAAAGCGTATATTCCAACTCTGAGATGCTTGCACCAGTTCATAGATGGATCGCTGGAGCTTGCACATTTTGTTAGCACCTTTAGGATTGACAAAACCTTCTGGTTGTATCATATACAACTCTTCTTTAATAAATCTATTAAGGAATGCAGTTTTGACATCCATTTGTCAGATTTCATAAAATGTGGT
Source organism: Triticum urartu (assembly GCF_003073215.2). NCBI lineage: Eukaryota > Viridiplantae > Streptophyta > Magnoliopsida > Poales > Poaceae > Triticum > Triticum urartu. The sequence goes on from NC_053024.1 coordinate 253,315,758, forward strand.
AATTAATAACATGATTCGGACAGACTTTAAGCATCGATACGAGTGAGAAAATATAATCATAGTCAACACCTTGAACTTGTCAAAAACCCTTTTTGACAAGTCGAGCTTTATAGATAGTAACACTACTATCAGCCTCCTTCTTCCTCTTGAAGATCTATTTATTCTCAATGGATTTCCGATCATCGGGCAAGTCCACCAAAGTCCACACTTTGTTCTCATACATGGATTCTATCTCAGATTTCATGGCCTCAAGCCATCTGTCGGAATCTAGGCTCATCATCGCTTCCTCATAGTTCGTAGGTTCATCATGGTCTAGTAACATGACTTCCAGAACAGGATTACCATACCACTCTAGTGCGGATCGTACTCTGGTTGACCTACGAGGTTCGGTAGTAAATTGATCTGAAGCTTCATGATCATCATCATTAACTTCCTCACTAATTGGTGTAGGCATCACTTGAACTAATTTCTGTGATGAACCATTTTCCAATTCGTGAGAAGGTACAACTACCTCATCAAGTTCTACTTTCCTCCCACTCACTTCTTTCGAGAGAAACTCCTCTAGAAATGATCCATTCTTAGCAACGAATATCTTGCCTTCGGATCTGTGATAGAAGGTGTACCCAACAGTCTCCTTTGGGTATCCTATGAAGACACATTTCTCCAATTTGGGTTCGAGCTTATCAGGTTGAAGCTTTTTCACATAAGCATCGTAGCCCCAAACTTTAAGAAACAACAACTTAGGTTTCTCGCCAAACCATAGTTCATATGGTGTCGTCTCAACAGATTTAGATGGTGCCCTATTTAACGTAAATGCAGCTGTCTCTAATGCATAACCACAAAACGATAGTGGTAAATCGGTAAGAGACATCATAGATCGCACCATATCTAATAAAGCACGGTTATGACATTCGGACACACCATTACACTGTGGTGTTCCAGGTGGCGCGAGTTGCAAAACTATTCCACATTGTTTTAAATGAAGGCCAAACTTGTAACTCAAATATTTGCCTCCGCGATCAGATCGTAGAAACTTTATTTTCTTGTTACGATGATTTTCCACTTCAATCTGAAATTATTTGAACTTTTCAAATGTTTCAGACTTGTGTTCCATTAAGTAGATATACTCGTATCTGCTCAAATCATCTGTGGAGGTCAGAAAATAACGATACCCGCCGCGAGCCTCAACACTTATTGGACCGCATACATCGGTATGTGTTATTTCCAACAAGTCAGTTGCTCGCTCCATTGTTCCGGAGAACGGAGTCTTAGTCATCTTTCCCATGATGCATGGTTTGCAAGCATCAAGTGATTCATAATCAAGTGATTCCAAAAGCCCATCAGCATGGAGTTTCTTCATGCGCTTTACACCAATATGACCTAAACGGCAGTGCCACAAATAAGTTGCACTATCATTACTAACTTTGTATCTTTTGGCATCAATATTATGAATATGTGTATCATTACGACTGAGATTCAATAAACCATTTATATTAAGTGTATGACCATAGAAGGTTTTATTCATGTAAACAGAACAACAATTATTCTTTGACTTAAATGAATAACCATATTGCAATAAACATGATCCAATCATATTCATGCTCAACGCAAACACCAAATAACATTTATTTTGGTCCAACACTAATCTCAAAGGTAGAGGGAGTGTGCGATGGTGATCTTATCAACCTTGGAATTATTTCCAGCACACATCGTCACTTCGCCCATAACTAGTCTTTGTTCATTTTGCAACTCCTGTTTCGAGTTACTAATAATAGCAACTGAATCGGTATCAAATACCCTAGGGTTACTATGAACACTAGTAAAGTACACATCAATAACATGTATATCAAAAGTACCTTTCACTTTGCCATCCTTCTTATCTGCCAAGTATTTGGGGTAGTTCCGCTTCCAGTGACCATTCCTTTTGCAGTAGAAGAACTCAATTTCAGGCTTAGGTTTAGCTTTGGATTTCTTCACGGGAGTGGCAACCTGCTTGTCATTCTTTCTTGAAGTTCCCTTTCTTTTCCTTTGCCCCTTTTCTTGAAACTAGTGGTCTTGTTAACCATCAACACTTGATGCTCTTTCTTAATTTCTACCTTTCGCCGATTTTAGCTTCGCGAAGAGCTCGGGAATCGTTTTCGTCATCCCTTGCAAAGTTCCAGTAACTTGGTGATAGTGACTCGAGAACTCTATCAATCACTATCTTATCTGGAAGATCAACTCCCACTTGATTCAAGCGATTGTAGTACTCAGACATTCTGAGCACATGCTCACTGGTTGAGCTACTCTCCTCCATCTTGTAGGCAAACTACTTGTCAGAGGTCTCATACATCTCGTTTCGGGCATGAGTCTGAAATACAAATTTTAGCTCTTGGAACATCTCATATGCTCCGTGTCGTTCAAAACATTTTTGAAGTCCCGGTTCTAATACGTAAAGCAAGGTGCACTAAACTATCAAGCAGTCATCATACTGAGCTTGCCAAACGTTCATAATGCCTGCATCTACTCCTGCAATAGGTCTATCACCTAGCGGTGCATCAAGGACATAATACTTCTGTGCAGCAATGAGGATAATCCTTAGATCACGGAGATAGTCCGCATCATTGCTACTAACACCTTTCAACTAATTTTTCTCTAGGAACGTATCAAAAATAAACCGGGAGCTATCGCAAGCTATTGATCTACAACATAGATATGCAAATACTATGAGGTACTAAGTTCATGATAAATTAAAGTTCAATTAATCATATTACTTAAGAACTCCCACTTAGATATACATCCCTCTAGTCATCTAAATGATCACGTGATCCAAATCAACTAAACCATGTACGATCATCACGTGAGATGGAGTAGTTTTCAATGGTGAACATCACTATGTTGATCATATCTACTATATGATTCACGTTTGACCTTTCGGTCTCAGTGTTTCGAGGCCATATCTGCATATGCTAGGCTCTTCAAGTTTAACCCGATTATTTTGTGTGTGCAAAACTGGCTTGCACCCGTTGTATGTGAACGTAGAGCTTATCACACCCGATCATCACGTAGTGATAAAGTAAAGCAATTACATGGCGATTGCATTTCATACAATAAAGCAACAACCATATGGCTCCTGCTAGTTGCCGATAATAGTGTTACAAAACATGATCATGTCATACAACAATTTATATCTCATCACGTCTTGACCATATGACATCAAAACATGCTTTGCAAAAACAAGTTAGACGTCCTCTACTTTGTTGTTGCAAGTTTTACATGGCTGCTACGGGCTTCTAGCAAGAACCGTTCTTACCTACGCATCAAAACCACAACGATTTTTTTGTCAAGTGTGTTGTTTTGACATTCAACAAGGACTGGGCGTAGTCAAACTCGATTCAACTAGAGTTGGAGAAACAGACACCCGCCAGCCACCTGTGTGCGAAGCACATCGGTAGAACCGGTCTCATGAACGTGGTCATGTAATCTTGGTCCGGGCCGCTTCATCCAACAATACCGCCGAATCAAAGTAAGACTTTGCTGGTAAGCAGTATGACTATTATCACCCACAACTCTTTGTGTTCCACTCATGCATATAACATCTACGCATAGACTGGCTCAGATGCCACTATGGGGGAATGCAATATTTCAAAAAATTTACCTACGATCACGCATGACCTATCTAGGAGATGCATAGCAACGAGCGGGGAGAGTGTGTCCATGTACCCTCGTAGACCGAAAGCGGAAGTGTTTAGTAACGTGGTTGATGTAGTCGAACATCTTCGTGATCCAACCGATCCAAGCACCGAACGTGTGGCACCTCCGTGTTTAGCACACGTTCAGCACGATGACATCCCTCGAGCTCTCGATCCAATTGAGGATGAGGGAGAGTTCCATCAGCACAACGGCGTAGTGATGGTGTTGGTGATGTGATCCACGCAGGGCTTCGCCTAAGGACGATGACTGTATAATCTAAGGTGTAATCTGTGGAGGGAGGCACCGCAAATGGTTCCCCATATATACATAGGTTGGAGGGGGGAAGAGGCAGCCTTAGGGCACCCCCAAGTAGGCCGAATCTTACTTGGGGTGCAAGCCCAATTCGCCCCCCTTCCTTATTTCAGCATATGGGAAGGAAAGAGAAGGGGGAAGAGAAGGAAAGGGTGGAGGCTGAACCCTCCTCCTTCCTTTATTATTCCCCTTCCTTTCCTCCTACTCCTATTTGGCCTAGGAGGGGCGCACCAGCCCACCAGGGGCTGGTCTATCCCTCACTGGGCCCAATAGGCCCATAACATTGCCGGGGGGGTGTCCGGAACCCCTTCCGGTGACCTGATATCACCTGGAGCACTTGCGATGTCCAAATATCATCGTCCTATATATGAATCTTTACCTCTTGATCATTTCGAGACTCCTCGTCATGTCTGTGATATCATCTGGGACTCCGAACAAACTTCGGTCACCAAAAACACATATCTCATAATACAAATTGTTAGAACGTTAAGCGTGCGGACCCTACGGGTTCAAGAACTATGTAGACATGACTGAGACACATCTCCAGTCAATAACCAATAGCGGAACCTGGATGCTCATATTGGCTCCTACATATTCTACGAAGATATTTATCGGTCAAACCGCATAACAATATACGTCATTCCCTTTGTCATTGGTATGTTACTTGCCTGAGATTCGATCGTCGGTATCATCATACCTAGTTCAATCTCGTTACCGGAAAGTCTCTTTACTCGTTCCATAATGCATCATTTCATGGCTAACTCATTAGACACATTGCTTGCAAGGCTCATAGTGATGTGCATTACTGAGAGGGCCCAGAGATACCTCTCCGATACACGGAGTGACAAATCCTAATCTCGATCTATGCCAACTCAACAAACACCATCGGAGACACCTGTAGAGCATCTTTATAATCACCCAGTTACGTTGTGACGTTTGATAGCACACAAGGTGTTCCTCCGGTATTCGGGAGTTGCATAATCTCATAGTCATAGGAACATGTATAAGTCATGAAGAAAGCAATAAAACTTAACGATCATTATGCTAAGCTAACGGATGGGTCTTGTCCATAACATCATTCTCTAATGATGTGATCCGTTCATCAAATGACAACACATGTCTATGGCTAGGAACATAACCATCTTTGATTAACGAGCTAGTCAAGTAGAGGCATAGCAGGGACACTTTGTTTGTCTATGTATTCACACATGTACTAAGTTTACGGTTAATACAATTCTAGCATGAATAATAAACATTTGTCATTATATAAGGAAATATAAATAACAACTTTATTATTGCCTCTAGGGCATATTTCCTTCAATCATATCTACTATATGACTCATGTTCGACCTTTCGGTCTCTAGTGTTCCGAGACCATGTGTGTACATCCTAGGATCATCAAGTTTAACCCAAGTATTCTGCATGTGCAAATCTGTTTTACACCCGTTGTATGTGAAGTAGAGTCAATCACACCCGGTCATCACGAGGTGCTTCAAAATGACGAACTTTCGCAACCATGCGTACTCGGGGAGAACACTTTATCTTTATATTTAGTGAAGGGATCATCTTATAATGCTACCACCGTTCTAAGAAAATAAGATGCATAAAGGATAAACATCACATGCAATCAAAATATATGACATGATATGGCCATCATCATCTTGTGCTTTTGATCTCCATCTCCAACGCATCGTGATGATCTCCATCGTCACCGGCTCGACACCTTGATCTCCATAGTTGCGTCGGGGTCGTCTTGCCAACTATTGCTAATGCATAGCGATAAAGTAAGCAATTACATGGCGCTTGCATTTCATACAATAATTTAGAGACAACACTAAGGCTCCTGCCGATTGTCGATATTACGAAACATGATCATCTCATACATCAACATATATCACATCATATCTTGACCATACCACATCACAACATGCCCTGCAAAAACAAATTAGACGTCCTCCACTTTGTGGTTGCAAATTTTACGTGACTGCTACGGCTTCTAGCAAGAACCGTTCTTAACTACGCAAAAACCACAACGGTGATTATAAAGTTTGTTGTTTTAACCTTCTTCAAGGACCGGCCATAGTCAAATTCGATTCAACTAATGTAGGAGAAACAGACACCCGCCAGCCACCTTTATGCAAAACAAGTTGCATGTCAGTCGGTGGAACTGGTCTCATGTGTGTGGACATGTAAGTTTGGTCTGAGCCGCTTCATCGCACAATACCACCGAATCGAAACAAGACGTTGGTGGTAAGCAATATGACCATCACCGCCCACAACTCCTTTGTGTTCTACTCGTGTGTATCATCTACGCATAGACCTGGCTCTGATACACTATTGGGGAACGTTGCATGGAAAAAAATATTTTCTACGCACACTCAAGATCTATCCATGGAGATGCATAGCAACGAGAGGGGAGAGTATGTCTACGTACCCTTGTAGACCGTAAAGCGGAAGCATTTATTAACATTGTTGATGTAGTCGAACTTCTTCATGATCCAACCGATCAAGTACCGAACGTACGACACCACCGCGTTCAGCACACGGTCAGCTCGATGCCATACTTGCCTTCTTGATCCAGCAAGACGGGCGAAGTAGTAGATGAGTTCCGGCAGCACGACGGTGATGGTGAACTCATTCCCACATGGATTCATCGAGCACTGGGGAAAACTAGACAGAGGATTAAACTGTGGAGAGGGGCGCCGCACACGGCTAAGTGATTGTCGTGATTTGTGTGGCGCCCCTGCCCTTTAGTGCCCCCTTTGTTGTTTGGTGCCAGGGAGAAGGCGGGAGGGGGTGCCCCCCCTTTCCTTTCTCCCATGAGGAGGGGAAGGCAGGAGGGGCTAGCCCTTCCCCTTTCCTTCTCTAGGGCCGTCGGCCAGGAGAGGACGTGCAGCCACCCGACCTCAAATGGTCAAGTCTCTGTGCTTCAGTGTCATCCCCGGATCGATAATGCTGACACACACAGTACTCAAATGATTTATAACAGAGTAGCAATCACACACTTATTACATCGGATGTCTCAAAAGAGAACTTATTACAATAATATGGCTTAAGGCCATCTAATACGATAACAGCGGAAGGCTTGGAAGATAAAGTGAGTCCATCAACTCCAACGGCATAGCTGAGCTGCACGGCAATGACCTAACGAACCTTACTCCTCGTCTGAAAAGTCTGCAACATAATACATTGCAGCCCGAAAACGGGTCAGCACATGGAATATGCTGGCAAAGTAACATAGTAGAGCAAGAACAGAATAATGCTATCACTACATGCATATATGCTTGGTGGAAATCTCTATGGTTACTGTTTTTGCGAAAAGCCAATTTTTTCCTACAACAAAGGAATAGATTTTATTTAACTATCATGGTGGTTGAAACATCATTGAGAAGGTTCCTACAACTCAATCCCAATTAAAGTGATTAACAACCCAACAATATTAATTAAGAGTGGTGAGATACTCAAGATACTCCAAGTACTAGATACTCAAGATTGTCCATAACCAGGGACACGGCTAACCATGATTAGTTTATACACTCTGCAGAGGTTTGCGCACTTTGTCAGCGTTCTGGGAACGGGGGTCCCCGGACTTGCCTGCCTGCGGCCTGCGGCGTGGCTCAAGTGGGGGCCCAGCGCGGCCCATCTTCATCAGCTCAAGCTCAAGTGGGGGCCCAGTGGGGGCCAAGCCTCGCAGGGCGGACGACAGGAAGCTTCCTCAGAGGCAGCCTCATCAGGCAGGCTCTTGAGGAGGCGGATAGATCAAGGCAGGGGTACCTCGCGAGGAGCCCGTGACGCAAGCCATGACAATCGAGACCAGGCGGGCGTCGGCCTGCGCAGTGTCCTTGTTTCCCCTTTGGTGCAAAGGGGGCAAGCACAGGCCAAGGCATCAGGCAAAGGTTACCATTCCTGTGCAATGAGACCAAGACCAACAGAGTGGCAGGACGGAGGTCACCGTGGAGCCAAAGACGGCGTCACCACCAGTACTTTTGGCAGCCGAAGACCACCTTTGGTCACGATAACTTGTACTAGATGTTCCCCTTCAAAATGGCCAATTTTTGGCGCCCTTCCCGCTCATTATTTGGGTAGAGACCCAGGGCCTCTATAAATAGAGCTAGCCACCACAGAGACAGGAGGGCGACATCTAGAGAGAGAGGGGGGAACAGGAAGAGACATCAAGAGATCGAGAAACATCTAGAGATCTGATAGAGTCCTAGCAGAGAGAGAGAGAGGCGATTGAACTCACCCAAGCAGTTCATCGCACCAGCTCAAGAACACCTCTCAAGAACACCCTTGTACTGTTCATCATCAGCCCCTGAGGCAATCCACCACACCACACACTAGAGTAGGGTATTACACCAAAACGGTGGCCCGAACCAGTATAAACCTCATGTGCCTTGTGTTGTTCGTTGTTTCCAGCTTAGATCACGCGAGGAGATTGGACGTAGATTGGTAGGGGAGAGATCTCCGTGCGCACCCCAATGTTCGAACCTCAAGGGTTTGTCGGAACCCAAAATCCGACATTTGACGCGCCAGGTAGGGGTGCGCCGGAATCTTTCTTCCGCCGTTCGCGTGTGATCTTCCGCGTGTCCATGGCTGACGCTCGTCGGGCTCGCGCCGGGCTGCTCTCGCCACCCGCGTCGCCCAGACGACGCCCTTCAGCGGACGCCCTCGTCATTCCCCGTCGCCTGCCGCCATCGCCGCCACCGGCCCGGCGGGGAATGAGCAGCAGGCCTCATCCCAGCATCCTTCGGTACAGCGGGAGGGCCGCACCGCTACACCATCGCTAACTCCAGCCGCTTCGTCGTCCCACGCCCGTCGCGCCCCCACGGACGCGCACGCCGCGCTGCTCCTGGCAAGAGAGCTCTTGCACTACCGCCCCGTCGATGACCTCTATGAGGACTGGCTCGCCCGCATCACCGAGCTCGTCAGCGCCGCAGGGGGCTCCCCCTTGCCGTCCTTTTCACTGCCTCGCCCGCCCTCCATTCCGCGCAGGAGGCGAGGATCAGGAGGTGCCTCCACCACCTCCTCCCCAAGAAGGCGCCCTGGCTCCAAGGCGCGCAGCCCCAGGGCGAGACCCTCCGCGTCCGGCACCTGCGCAGCAAGGAAGGAGCTGCCAAGAGATCCCTCGTCCCCAAGAAGGTGCTCACGCACTCCCAGTGTCGGCGCGCCAAGATCGCGTCCCTGCACCTCCACGCCAAGACCCCGTGCTGCTCCAAGCGGCGGCGCTCGGTAATCCCTAGGAACAAGCCCAGCACCAACAAAAGGCACCGGTGGCCATAGCAGGCTGCCGCGCCCTCACCCCCGAGCTACGCGGCGTCGCATGGCCAGGCAAGTTCAAGCCTGACCTGCCCCCTCGCTATGATGGCACGGCGGACCCCGCGGAGTTCCTACAGCTCTACGAGTTGTGCATCGAAGCCGCCAACAGACACGAAAGGGTCATGGCGAACTGGTTTCCCATGGCGCACAAGGACGGGGCCCGCACCTGGCTCCTGAACCTGGCTCCTGGCACAATCTCCTCTTGGGACAAGATGTGCACTCACTTCATCGCCAACTTCCAGGGAACTCGCGACCTGTCCATGGCCGTGAGCGATCTGCGCCGCATCAAGCAGTAGCAAGGGGAAACCCTGCAGAAATACATCCAGCGCTTCAACAACGCTCGCCTCAAGATCCCAAGGTGACTGAAGAAGCCATCATCTCGGCCTTCTCCGATGGCGTATGCGACATCAAGATGAAGGAGGAGCTAGCAATCCATGAAGACCCGTGCACATCCCTGGAGCTGTTCAACTTGGTGACCAAGTGCGCCAGGGCTGAGGAAGGGCGCCTTTCCCTCCTCAAACTCCCGGCTGCCGACCCAGAAGAGAAGAAGCCCAAGGCCAAGAACATGAAGTGCAATGGGGGCTACCGTGCTTGCAGCGGAACCAGACACCAAGCGAGGCAGGGATGAGCCTGAGTCATCCAAGGGCAGCCGGTACTGCGTGTACCATGACCTCCACACCCACAACACCAACGAATGTCAAGAGCTCAGGGCCGTGAGAGATGGACGTGTCGGCCGACGCCCCGAGCGCAACAACAGGGGCTATGGCAGAGGAGGAGCAGGAACAGGTGGCGGACGATGGGAAGACCGTGGCCCTCGCCAAGGGTGGCGTGACCGACCTCGCGAGGATCGCTGGCAGGACCAGCCTCACGAGGGAGGCTGGAGAGATCAGCCTCGTGAGGATCGCCTGCATGGCAACACAGGCCTTCCTCCTCTGCCGCCACCGCCAATGAGAAACGAAGGACAACATCAAGACGAGGGGCCTGAGGGCTTCCAGGAGCCGCGCGCAATCGCTTGCATCTTGGGTGGAGCGCAGGCCCCGGCCTCACAGCGCATCTTCAAGCAGTTTGCTCACGAGGTGAATGCAGTCCTCCCCAAGCTTGAGGCCACGCGCCCTCTCAGGTGGTCTGCATGCGCCATCACGTTCAGCTCAGCGGATCAGCTCAAGTGTGCGGCAACGGCCGGAGTCCTTCCGATGCTTTGCTCCCCGGTCATCAGCAACGTGCAGGTCACCAGGACCCTCATTGACGGCGGAGCTTGACTCAACGTCCTGTCTGTCGAGACGTTCGACAATCTCCAAGTGCCGTATGATCAGCTTCAGCCAACCAAGCCCTTCTCAGGAGTCACTGATGGTTCCACTATTCCGATAGGGCAGGTTCGCCTTCCAGTCACCTTCGGGTAGCGCAACAACTATCACACCGAGCTCATCGACTTCGACGTCGCCCACATCCGTCTGCCATACAACGCCATCCTCGGGTACCCAACCCTGGCCAAGTTCATGGTAGTGACTCACCATGGATACAATGTCCTCAAGATGCCAGGAAGTGGTGGAGTCATCACCGTACTCTGTGAAGAAAGGGACGCAGTGTGTTCACTTGAGCGCGCGTTCCAAGCCGCAGCAATCGAAGACCCGAACCACAGGAACGGAAGACTTCCCAAGGCGACCCTTAAGAAGAAGAAGGTTTCGCCTGGCCCAAGCAGTAAGGAGGCAGGCGCCTCCGGCGGTGTTGCGTCAGGATCTGCACCTAATCAGGGAGCGCCACCCTCTCTCACATAGGAAGGCACGCCTGGCACCCTCCTCAGGCAGGGCTCGGGGGCTCTTTCTTGGAGAGCCACCGACTTTGCCAAGGTCGCGAGGGAGGTGCTCGGGCACCACTTGGAGGGGTGCTTCCAGGCACGTTTCCCTCGGGAAGGTACAAGGCAAGGAAGACCAAACCCTCAGGAGTTCATTGCAAGAAACACCCGGGAGCTACAAGAGTCGAGACTCATGCATGGCAGCCGCCACTTGCCCACCGTAGCCCCACATCCAGGCGAGGATGGTGGGCTGCGCGTCTGCGTTGACGTGCCAGGGCTCAACCGAGCCGCGTCACAGGAGCGCCTCTGGCCTTCGCATGTGGGGCGTTGTGAGGGTCCACCTCACAGCTACGTTCACATGCCTTTCGGCCTGTCGAACATGGTCGCCGCTCATCAGCGCCTGCTGAGGAGCATACTGGAGGCCCACGAGGTCAGGCATTGTGCGGTCCTGGCGAAGATGGAGATGGCCCTCGGAGACCCACCTGCGCCTCCGGAGCCTCTCGAGGCCCCTGGGCCTGGGGGCTCGTGAGGGTCGACGTCATCATCGTGCATCGCCCACTTCATCAACATCACTTCATCTTCAACGGCACGAGGTGACATCTTTCTAAGTTCCGGTTTTTAGCTGGGAGCGCCCACAGGGCCACATCATTCCAAGGTCGCGTGGGTCCGTCCCTGCGGCATGTATCCGTTTTGCTTATGCTCTTTACTTACCTTGTTGGGGGCGCCCCTTGGGCTGCATCAACCCCGAGCTGCTCAGGCCTGGCCCAGCGGCGTTTGCTTCTCCCGCGTCTACTTAAAATGAATTTGCTCTTTCGCGCTTAATTGTCACCTGCTGCGTATCACGGACTTCTCCACTTTCATGCAAAGCGCTTGCATGTTAAAAGGGGGGGTACCTGAGTATCGTGACTCATGGGCTCCTACTGGCTCTCCAGCCCTTACCCCCTGGCCTTGACCCACGGCATCGTGACCTGTCATACCAGCGACGGCTAAGCTAGCTCGAGGGCCGGGACCTGAGGACGTAGAACATTTGCATTCTAACCACCCTGCAGGAACACACCATTGATAAAGGCCCAGAGCCAGGCGCAACCCGCCTCGAGGTAGGGCCTCGTGAGTCCCGCGCTGGCTCACGAGTGCCCAGATAGACCTCTCCTAGCCCTACCGTGCCGACCACATGTCAGGTCGGGGCTGTACATGCCCCGGGGGCTCCTCCCAGAGGGGAGCCCCCTCCCACGTACTAGTGGAAGCACCATGCTCCGCGCTGGCTGACGACAATGCCGAGGAGCGGCTTTGCCTGTACACATACGGAAGCGCTATGCTCCGCGCTGGTGATAAACAACTGAGGGCGGCCTACGGTCGTACCAACCTCAGGGAGCCCAGAGCTCAGTGTCCGGCACCATCGCAACGCCTCCCCTCGGGAGTGCCGCGCGAGGGGGCTGGACACGGGGGCTACGCTCGGGCCTTGCCCGAGCGCACGCCACCCAGCCAGGTCGCTCGGACCTGGTCGTCACGCGCCCCTCCCTGAGCGGAGCCAAGGTATGGAAACCCGTTTGAACGTCAAGGGGGACTCCTGAGCATCGCGACTCAGGAGCCTAACTTGCCCCGTAGCCCCTCACTCCTTAGTCCCGTCCTGGTTTCCGGTCGGGGCTAACGCTGGGTGAGGTATGCGCGGGGCTGGGCCCTGCCGACGTAGAACGATCAATCCACTCCTCGTTCCCCCCTTTCCTACTTGTTGCTTGCGCGTCAAGGGGGACTCCTGAGCATCGCGACTCAGGAGCCTAACTTGCCATGTAGCCCCTCACTTCTTAGTCCTGTCCTGGTTTCCAGTCGGGGCTAACGCTGGGTGAGGTATGCGCGGGGCCGGGCCCTGCCGACGTAGAGCACGAGAAAGTAGGGCAGAAAAATGCAAATTCCAAGAAATTCAAAGCAAATATTACAAGCCATAGATTGTTTCACGACGCCAAACACAAGTTTAAACACCTCCGCGAGGCATAGTGCATGTTGCAGGAATAAAAACAGGACAAAAGCCGCAAAGGGATCACTCTCCAGTGGCGCCGCCGCCTGTGGTGGAGTGACGCTAGACGACTCCGCCTCCCGGGGCCGCCGAGCTGGCGGCACCGGGCCGGGGCAAGACGCTGAAGGCGCGGAACCTCCCCAGCAAAGCTTCAGCTCGGCCTTTCACGGCCTCAGCGGCAGCGGCGGCAAGGTCGCCACTCACGGGTTCCAGCAGGCTATCGAAGTCGACGTCTGGGTCACGCAGGTAGACGTGGCTGAGGACATGCGTCAGCGCCACAGAAGACAGGGCACGCGCCTCGGCCTCGGCCGTGGGGCCAAGGCCGTCTACAACATCTTCAAGCGCACGGACAAGGAAGGGAAGCAGCTTGGCGGGGCCGTCCTCCGCACCGGCCAATGGCTCCTCCAAGCCACTCTCGTAAAGCGTCTTTAGCGCGGCACAAGCCCTCTTCTCCATCTTCGCGAAGGCCACCCGATCCTCCACCAGGACCTTCGCCTTGGCGTCTAGCTCGGTCCTCTCTGCCTACAGCGACCGCTCCAGCGTCTCCAATCGGCCGTGGCGGTCATCAAGCTCGACGTCCCGGTCCTTGATGGCAGCCTCCCGAGCCTTCATCTCCTTCTCTTTCTCCTGGCGGCCGTGGACCTCCTTGGCGAGCTCGTCGCGCAAGCCTTGCAGCTCGGTGTCCAGCGCCTCGCAGCGAGCCTTGGCAGCCGCAGCGTCGCCCAGGGCAGCGTCGCAAGCGGCCTTGTTGGCGGCCTGCTTCTCCCCATCGGAGGCCGACATGGCCTGGCTCAGTGCTGTTCGGACGGAGGCAGCGGAACGGGCCCAGCCAGAAGCTAGCTCCAGGCGCCCGGCCGCTAGGCGAGGGTCCGCGTTCAGAAGATCCTCCCGTAGGTGGCTCAGTTCGCTGGCGACCTGGTCCAGGACGGTGACAGAGGGAGCAGAAGAAGCAGGAACCGGCGGGGCGGGCGAAGAGGACGGCAGCGTGATCACGGTTTGGCAGGAAGGAACCCCCTGGGCCTTGGTTGCCCCGGCTGCAGCATCGAGCGCGGTCGACTCCAGGGTCAACGGGGCCATGGGGGCTGACTCCTTGCCGAGGCGTCCAGGTCGGCCTCGCGAGGACGACTGGGCAGGGGAGGCGCGAGCCACGCCGTCTTCCTCCCTAGCGGACAAAGGCGCCGCCCCGGCAGATGGACTCGCCCCAAGCAGGGCCGCAGAAGCCCCTCTCAACCTCTTCGCCGCAGGCGCCGGCCTGACAAAAGAATGTGGACGTCAAGCCTCGGCGACAAAAACCAAGCAAAGCACGAATCGAGCACTTACTGGTCGCTCGTGAACTCAAGCAACCTCCGGCCAAACTTGAAGCCCGAGAGCCTGCAAGTTGTACTGGCGGAGAACAGCAAAGAAGAACTCAGAGAAAGGAGGCACCAGACCGGCGACGATGGTGCTCACAAAGAGCGGATAGAAGGTGCTCCCCTTGCCTTCAGGCTGGTCGAAGCCGACCTTGAGCGTAGTCGCCCCCTTGCTGCCCTGCGCCACCGTCATCAGGCGTGTAAGGGCGAGGTTCTTCTCCGACAGGTTCGGGGAATCCAGAGCCGGCGAGTACCAGGCCTTGGTCGGGGACTTGCGAGGCGCCATGGCGTGCCGGATGAGAAGGATTGAGATAGATATGGAGGATTTCGGGAGCAAGGGGGAGGAGAGCGAGAAAGGGGATCTGGGATGAGGTGAACGAGAACAAAGCAAGTAAGTCTGGCCTGGGCACCTCTTTTGTCAGATGGACAGTTGCCGAGGCGTAGTGGGGAAGCGTAGACGCCCACGTCCAATCAATCGCCACGCGGCGCCCAAGGCCGTGGGCTATTGGGGCCCGCGGCGCTTCGCGCTTGCCCCTTCGCTTCCCTGCTAGGCCAAGCCCGGGCGTGCCTTGGGCCCGGGGGCTACTGTAGGCGTTCTGGGAACGGGGGTCCCTAGACTTGCCTGCCTGCGGCCTGCGGCGTGGCTCAAGTGGGGGCCAGCGCGGCCCATCTTCATCAGCTCAAGCTCAAGACCCTCGCGAGGGGCCAAGCCTCGCGGGGCGGACGACAGGAAGCTTCCTCAGAGGCAGCCTCATCAGGCAGGCTCGCGAGGAGGCGGAGATATCAAGGCAGGGGTACCTCGCGAGGAGCCCGTGACACAAGCCATGATGATCGAGACCAGGCGAGCGTCGGCCTACGCAGTGTCCTTGTTTCCCCTTTGGTGCAAAGGGGTCAAGCACAGGGCAAGGCATCGGGCAAAGGTTACCATTCCGATGCAACGAGACCAAGACCAACAGAGCGGTAGGACGGAGGTCACCGTGGAGCCCAAACGGCGTCACCACCAGTACTTTTGGAAGCCGAAGACCACCTTTGGTCAGGATAAATTGCACCAGATGTTCCCCTTCAAAATGGCCAATTGTTGGCGCCCTTCCCGCTCATTATTTGGGGAGAGGCCCAGGGCCTCTATAAATGGAGCTAGCTACCACAGAGACAGGAGGGCGACATCTAGAGAGAGAGGGGGGAACAGGAAGAGACATCAAGAGATCGAGAAACATCTAGAGATCTGATAGAGCCCTAGTAGAGAGAGAGAGGCGATTGAACTCACCCAAGCAGTTTATCACACCAGCTCAAGAACACCTCTCGCGAGGCTGTTCTTCCCTTGTACTGTTCATCATCAACCCCTGAGGCAATCCACAACACCACGCACTAGAGTAGGGTATTACACCACAACGGTGGCCCGAACCAGTATAAACCTCGTGTCCCATGTGTTGTTCGTTGTTTCCAGCTTAGAAACTCAAACGGAGCAACGAAACTCAAACGGCGAAAGAAACAAGATCCGTTTACTAATCTGAACTAAGGTCAAATTTTACAGTACCAAAATCTTGTTCAAGTTGGTTAAGCAGAAAGAGGGTCTCGAGACGAAGATCTGGGCGTTTGAATCGCCTGATTCCGACTAACGAGCGAAAAGATAAACTGAAATGAAAATCGGATCAGAAATCGCGATCGAGAATAATCGCGGAAAAATCCGATAAAAGAAAACTGACGAACAGACTAACGAACGAGCATTCGTTAGCTGTAACTAACGGGCGAAAACCACTCGTTAAAACGAACGTACGGACGAACGTCCGCTAAATAAAAGAACCAGGAAAAACTGGCAAACCGATCTAAAAAAACGAACTAGGGGTTTTCAAAAAAAACCGAATCAGTTTTCTTAAAAAAAACTGGGCGGCGGCGAATGGCAAGTTACCTCTCCGACGAGGCTCCGGCGAGGCGGGGCTCGGGTGGCGGGGCAGCGGGCTTGCGGGGCGGCGGGGCGAGGTGGCGCGGCGCGTCGAGGCGCGGGAGGCGGCGGCGCGGCTCGGCTCGGGTTGCGGGGCGGCGGCGCGCGCGACTCCACGCCGGAGACGGCGGCGGCGGCGATTGGGCCGGCCCGGCTGGGTTTTGCCCAGTCGGCGCTTGGGAGCTCCTTTTTTTTAAATAATTCCGCCGAACAGAAAATAAATCCTAGAAAGTAAAATAAAAAAATCTAAAAATGCCAAAATAAATTTTCACCGTCTAAATAAAATATTTAGAACAAGATGAACATTTTCTTGGCCCTAACTGCAGTTTTGAAAAATGTGCAATTTTTCTAATGCAAACAAAATTGCAATAAAATCCAAATAAAATCAAATAAATGATTTTAATATTTTTCTTCCAATATTTCATTTGTTTTGGAGAAGTCATATTATCTTCTCTCTTATATTTTTAATTATGAAATATTTTCGGAGAGAAAAATAATTAAAACCAAAATCCTCATTTCACTATTTGATAAAAATCAAATAAGGAAATCGGGAAATCCCCAACTCTCTGTATGGGTCCTTGAGTTGCTTACGATTTCGAGGATTGCTGAACGAAAATGCAATAAAATATGATATGCAAGAATGACCTATATATAACATTCCAAATTGAAAATTTGGGATGTTACAAACCTACCCCCTTAAGATGAATCTCGCCCTTGAGATTCGGGTTGGCCAGAAAAATAGGCATGGGTGGTCTTTGCGTAGATCATCCTCTCGTTCCCAGGTGGCTTCATCCTCGGTATGGTGGCTCCACTGAACTTTGCAAAACTTGATGACCTTGCTGCGGGTGAATCGACTGGCAAACTCCAAAATCTTGACTGGCTTCTCCTCATAAGTCAAATCACTGTCCAACTGAATCGCCTCCAAGGGTACTGTATCTCTTAACGCTATATCGGCCATCTCAGCATGACACTTCTTCAACTGTGAAATGTGGAACACATCATGAACTCCTGACAGTCCCTCGGGTAATTCCAATTTGTAGACAACTTCTCCCTTCCGTTCCAAAACAAGATACGGTCCTACAAATCTCGGGGCTAACTTTCCTTTAACTCCAAAACATTTTACTCCTCGCAAGGGTGATACTCGTAGATATGCTCTGTCTCCAATTTCATAGGTTACCTCCTTGCGTTTCGAGTCTGCATAACTCTTCTTCCTAGACTGAGCAATCTTCAGTCTATCACGAATCAGCTTAACCTTCTCTTCAGACTCCTTGATCAAGTCTGGTCCAAACAACTGTCGGTCTCCTACTTCATCCCACATTAACGGCGTTCTGCACCTTTGTCCGTACAGGGCTTCGAACGGTGCCGTCTTCAAACTAGCTTGGTAGCTATTGTTGTATGAGAACTCTGCATAAGGCAAATTGTCATCCCAACTAGATCCATAATCTAGCGCACAGGCTCTCAACATGTCCTCCAGAATCTGATTGACTCTCTCGGTCTGTCCATCCGTCTGCGGGTGAAACACTGTACTGAACTCCAGTCTTGTTCCCAAGGTCTGGTGTGGCTGATGCCAAAATTTTGAGGTAAACTGTGTTCCTCTATCTGATACGATGGTCCTCAGAACTCCATGCAGACATACGATCCTGGACATATATATCTTGGCCAACTTCGCACTTGTATAAGTGGTTTTCACTCGGATAAAGTGAGCCACTTTGGTCAAGCGATCAACTACTACCCATATAGAATCATATCCTGATTTGGTCCTGGGCAATCCGGTGATAAAGTCCATGACAAGTTTATCCCACTTCCATTCGGGTATCGGCATAGGCTGTAACAATCCTGCCGGCTTTTGATGCTTTGCCTTCACTCTCTGACATACATCACATATAGCTACATACTCGGCAATATCCTTCTTCATACCTGTTCACCAGAAACGTTCCTTCAAATCCAAATACATTTTGGTGTTTCTGGGGTGTATCGAGTATGGTGAGTCATGAGCCTCCTGTAATATTAACTTTTTGATCTCTGTGTTATTGGGAACGTATATCCGGTCCTCAAACCATAAGGCATCGTGCTCATCCTCATGAAAACCTTTGGCCTTCCCTTTGCTCATCTTCTCCTTTATCTCGGCAATCTCTTTGTCATCCTTCAGAGCTTCTCGAATCTTTCCCAACAATGTAGACTGAACCTCCATTGTTGCAACAAAACCTCTAGGAACAATTTCTAATCGAAGTTCCATGATATCCTCTGCTAACTCCTTTGGCACTCCCTTACTCATAAGGATATTAGCATAACTCTTCCGGCTTAAAGCATTTGCTACGACATTGGCCTTTCCTGGATGATAGTGCAGCTTCATGTCATAATCCTTTATAAGCTCCAACCATCTCCTTTGCCTAAGGTTCTGTTCCTTCTGTGTGAAGATGTACTTCAAACTCTTATGATCCGTGTACACATCACAACGGTTTCGAATAAGGTAATGTCTCCAAGTCTTCAATGGATGCACTATGGCTGCTAACTCCAAATCATGCGTGGCATAATTCAACTCGTGAGGTTTTAGTTGTCGCGAGGCATACGAAACAACTCTTCCGTCCTGCATAAGCACACATCCAAGTCCTAAGCGAGAGGTGTCGCAATACACTTGGAAATCCTTATGTATATCTGGCAGTGTCAGCACTGGGGCTGTGGTCAAACGTTTCTTCAACTCCTGAAACTTGCCTCGCAGTCTTCTGTCCATTTAAAATTGGTATCCTTCTTCAATAACTCCGTCATTGGCTTCGCAATCTTGGAGAAATTCTCAATGAATCTCCGATAGTATCCGGCGAGTCCAAGAAAACTGCGGATCTCACTAACTGAAGTGGGTGCTATCCATTCAGTGACTGACTGAACCTTGCTGGGGTCTACTGCTATACCTTCTCCTGATATAACATGTCCAAGGAATCCGACTTCCTTCAACCAAAACTCACATTTGCTGAACTTGGCATACAACTGGTGTTCCTTGAGTTTCTCGAGAACTAGTCACAAATGCTCCTTGTGCTCCTCTTCATTCTTTGAGTATACCATAATGTCATCAATGAACACCACAACAAACTTGTCCAAATACTCCATGAACACCTTGTCATCATGCTCATGAAATAGGCAGGGGCGTTAGTCAGTCCAAACGACATGACCGTATATTCGTATAATCCGTAACGCGTGGTGAACGCTGTCTTGGGTATATCTTTCTCTTGAATCTTCAACTGATGATATCCCGATCGCAAATCGATCTTCGAAAACACCTTAGCTCCTTGCAGCTGATCAAACAGATCATTGATCATCGGCAGCGGGTACTTGTTCTTGATCGTCACTTCATTCAAGGCCCGATAATCAACAACCATTCTTAGGGATTTATCCTTCTTCTCCACCAAAAGCACCGGGGCTCCCCAAGGTGATGAACTCCTTCGAATATATCCTTTCTCCAACAACTCCTTGATTTGTTTCTTAATTTCCTCTAGATCATTCGCGGGCATCCGATAGGGTCTCTTGGATATTGGCCCGGTACTTGGCAGTAACTCTATCAAAAACTCGATATCCCGATCCGGTGGCATGCCTGGTAACTCCTCTGGAAAAACATCCAGGTAATCTTTCACTACAGGCACTTCCTCCTGAACAACTCCCGTGAGAGTATTCAGTTGACTCCTCCTAGGCACATGCCTAGATACATACTTAATCCTTTTTCCCTCCGGGGTGGTGAGATAAATTGACTTACCAGCACAGTCAATGCTTCCTCCATACTTTGACATCCAGTCCATACCTAGTATCACATCCAATCCTTGTGGCTCCAAGATAATTAGGTCGGACGGAAAAACATGGGTGCCAATGGTCAGGGGTATCTGGTCGCACCATCGACTAGCCATATACTCTGCTCCAGGTGAACTCACTAAGAGAGGGGTCCTAAGGGTTTGGGTTGGTAGTTTAAACTTATCCACAAATCCCCTTGATATGTATGAATGCGATGCACCAGTATCAAATAGAACAAGAGCGGTAAATGACTTAACCAAAAACTTACCTATTACCGCGTCCGGCTGCTCTTCAACCTCCTCCACGTTAACGTGGTTCACTTGTCCTTTGTTGAATGGATTGGGCTTCTTCCCAGCGCTCCCATTTCCGTTTCCATTATTTCCTTCAGGGCACTCCGTGGCATAGTGTCAAGTCTTCCCGCACTTGAAACAAGTAACGTGACTTAGATCTCTTTTAGTGGGTGTGGCTGGATTGGGGCAGTTCTGATTGTTATTGGCTCCGTTCCCATTCCCATTCTTAGTACCATTGTGATTATGCGATCCTCCTCCGGTGTGGTTATGACCTCCGTGGTTGTGAACAAGTCCTCCTGAGTTCGGGGTTACGTAAGGCTTCTGCAGAGATCCTGAGTTATACCTCCCTTGTCCATACTTCCTCTTACGGCTCTCAATCTGCTGTTGCTTCCCTTCAATCATAAGAGCCTTATCTACCAACTCCTGGTAGTTGTTGAAGGTGGCTACCATCAACTGCATACTCATCTCATCATTCAGACCTTCCATAAACTTCTCCTGCTTCGCGGCATCTGTGGCCACATTGTCAGGGGCATAGCGCGATAGCTTGCTAAACTCATCCACGTACTGAGCCACAGTACGGTTCCCCTGGCGTAGGTTGCGAAACTCACGCTTCTTCATACTCATTGCTCCAGTGGAGACATGGGCTGTACGGAAAGCTTGCTGAAACTGGTCCCATGTCACCGTGGCTATAGGGTAGGTGACAGTGTAATTCTCCCACCATGATGCTGCTGGTCCATCCAACTGATGTGCGGCAAAACGCACCTTCTCAGCATCAGTACATCCTGCAGTGGTCAACTCCCTTCCAATCTTGTGGAGCCAATCATCTGCTACTATAGGCTAGGTGCTACTGGAAAACATCGGCGGTTGCAACCTCAGAAAACGGGCTAAGTTGTCAACTGGTGGTGGTGGTGGTGGATTGTTGTTGTTGTTGTTGTTGTTGTTGTTGCCCTGATTCTGAACTAACAATTGCATCAGGGTATTCTGCTGCTGGATCAACTGAGTTAGCTCAGGCGGGAAGGCAAATCCGGGGTCACGTCTCAGAGGCATCTGATGGGTTTAGATGGAAGAGATTAGAATAGAATGAGGTCTAATGAGAAGGCACTAACCATATGCACACGAGACAAACACAATCATTTCACTCAATCAATCAAGCAAGGCATACAATCGATCTAACTATCGCAAAAGTGCTCGGACTACTTTATTTACATGGTGGAATACTACTACTGATATGGTGGTCTACTAAAAATATTCCTCGGTTGCAGACTCCATGATATCTACTCCAGCTTCGTCTTCAAAGTCATCATCGCTAAGGTCGGAGTCGGTGTCGTCGATGATGATTTAGTCCTCCGGGCGAATCTCCTTGGGTTCTTCATCTTCTTCTACTGGTGTGGGGTCTCCCATAAATATTCCGATCTTCTTAATCAGGTCGTCATTCTTCTCCAATAGTGTTGCAATTTCCTCCTCATATTCATCGCATGTAGACTTAAGTTCTTCTTCCAGCTCGATGATCCTTGTCTTCTCCTTCTTGAAATCTATCATGTCTGCGCACATCTGATTCTCCTAACGTCGGATGTGTTGGTTTAACTCCTGGATGAAAGCTGTAATTGATCTATCCTTCTTGGTGCTGATCATCTCCCATTGCTCGTCTCGGCGCCCACATATCTGGTAGATAGTGTCCTTAAGATCCTTGTGATATACTTCTCCAATGTGTCCCATGGTGATGTGAGCTGCCATACTCTTTCCTAAACTCCAGGTTGGTCCGTTGAAGAAAAATTCTATGGTCTTAGTGACTGGCGTGAATGTCCTTCCTGGAACTTGAACTTGAATCATCCATCGCTCCTCTTCTGGTAAAGTGGCGTTGTATGTCTCGGTGAAGTTTGGTATTCCTATATTCAAGTACCAAGTGACTTCCTTCAAGTGTTGTCCAAAAGGTGCGTCTTCATCCGGTTGTGCAAACTTGTTCTTCATCTCCGCCATCCTAAAGAGTAGAAAATGGAGAGGAGTCAGAAATGAGAAGAGAATAGTGATCTAGGGCTTTAGCTTAGTGGTCGTGTCCTACACTCAGCGTGTGCTCTGATACCATCTTTGTAGCGACCCGACCTTAAACGGTCAAGTCTCTGTGCTTCAGTGTCATCCCTGGATCGGTAATGCTAACACACACAGTACTCGAAGGATTTATAACAGAGTGGCAATCACACACTTATTACATGGGATGTCTCAAAAGATAACTTACTACAATAATATGGCTTAAGGCCATCTAATACGATAACAGCGGAAGGCTTGGAAGATAAAGTGAGTCCATCAACTCCAACAGCATAGCTGACCTGCACGGCAACGACCTAACAAACCTTACTCCTCGTCTGAAAAGTCTGTAGGATCGAAAGTATGTCTAGAGGGGGGGTGATTAGACTACTTGACTAAATAAAACTTAACCTTTTCCCAATTTTAGTTCTTGGAAGATTTTAGCTATTGTTGGACAAGTCAAGCAATCATCACACAATTCAAGCAAGCATGCAAAGAGTATATTGGCAGCGGAAAGTAAAGCATGCAACTTGCAAGAATGTAAAGGGAAGGGTTTGGAGAATTCAAACGCAATTGGAGACACGGATGTTTTTCCCGTGGTTCGGATAGGTGGTGCTATCCTACATCCACGTTGATGGAGACTTCAACCCACGAAGGGTAACGGTTGCGCGAGTCCACGGAGGGCTCCACCAACGAAGGGTCCACGAAGAAGCAACCACCCACAAAGGGTCCACGAAGAAGCAACCTTGTCTATCCCACCATGGCCATCGCCCATGAAGGACTTGCCTCACTAGCGGTAGATCTTCACGAAGTAGGCGATCTCCTTGCCCTTACAAACTCCTTGGTTCAACTCCACAATCTTGTCGGAGGCTCCCAAGTGACACCTAGCCAATCTAGGAGACACCACTCTCCAAGAAGTAACAAATGGTGTGTAGGTAATGAACTCCTTGCTCTTGTGCTTCAAATGATAGTCTTCCCAACACTCAACTCTCTCTCATAGGATTTGGATCTGGTGGAAAGAAGGTTTGAGTGGAAAGCAACTTGGGGAAGGCTAGAGATCAAGATTCATATGGTAGGAATGGAATATCTTGGTCTCAACACATGAGTAGGTGGTTCTCTCTCAGAACATATGAGTTGGA
This sequence comes from Triticum urartu, assembly GCF_003073215.2. Taxonomy (NCBI): domain Eukaryota; kingdom Viridiplantae; phylum Streptophyta; class Magnoliopsida; order Poales; family Poaceae; genus Triticum; species Triticum urartu. Next base: position 253,339,374 of record NC_053024.1, read on the forward strand.
ATTGTGTATGTGTTCTGATGGCTCTCTCCACGAATGAAGAGGAGGTGGAGGGGTATATATAGCCTCCACACAAAATCCAACCGTTAAACACAGTTTTCCAATCTCGGTGGGACCGAATCAACAAACTCGGTCGGACCGAAAAGGTAAACCTAGTGACCGTTAGAGATTTTCGGTGGGACTGACATGCAACTCGGTAGGACCGATATGGTTAGGGTTTGGGCATAACGTAATCTCGGTGAGACCGATTACACAAACTCGGTGAGACCGATTTTGGTAATTAGCTAACCAGAGAGTTGGTCAGGCAAACTCGGTGGGACCGATTTGCTCTTTCGGTGAGACCGAAAAGTTACAAAAAGGAAACACTGAATTTATTGCAATCTCGGTGGGACCGATTCGCTCTTTCGGTGAGACTGAAAAGTTATGAAAGCGAAACAGAGAGTTTGCAATCCCATCTCGGTGAGACCGAGATCCCTATCGGTAGGACCGAATTGCTAGGGTTTGGCAGTGGCTTATGACAAGTGAAACTTGGTGGCGCCGGATAGAAAGAATCGGTAGGACCGAGTTTTGCTTAGGGTTTAGGTCATATGTGGAAGTGGGAAAGTAGTTGAGGGTTTTGGGGCATATCACTAAGCCCATGAAGCAAGAGGCTCATTAAGCAACACCTCATCCCTCCTTGATAGTATTGGCTTTTCCTAAAGACTCAATGTGATCTTGGATCACTAAAATATAAAATGAAGAGTCTTGAGGTTTTGAGCTTGAGCCAATCCTTTGTCCTTAGCATTTTGAGGGTTCCACTTTCACATCCATGCCATGCCAATCATTGAGCTTTCCTGAAATAGTCATCTTGGAATAGCATTAGCTCAATGAGCTATATGTTGTTATGAATTACCAAAACCACCTAGGGATAGTTGCACTTTCAATCTCCCCCTTTTTGGTAATTGATGACAACATATAGATCAAAGCTTCGACAAATGATAATAAACATGAAATATATCGTCGCTTTGAGAAGTATGTGACAAGTAAGAGCTCCCCCTAAATTTGTGCATATTTAAAATTTGCTTTGAACTACAAATGCACAAAGAGTTAGAGTCATGGGTTACTCTTCCATGTCACATACATCTTGGTGGAGCGCTTAAAATGATAAGAATGAAATACATGCACTCATCACCAAGAATAGTGAATGATCACATAAGATAGATAAGATGATAATATTAAGCAAACATTAAGTGTAGCTTATGATCAAACACATGATCATCAATGTCTCACGAGCAATGACATAGTATCTCAAGCACTCAAAAGCAAACAAAGTTCGAAAAACCACCAAATAAAGCAAGAGAGAAAAAGCAACTCTCTCTCTCGAAGCCTATGATCTATACATTTTTCTCCCCCTTTGGCAACAAGTTACCAAAAAGTTCCTAGAAAATGCATAGTGCTAGATCGACGCTCAGGCTTGATCTTCTGGTGGTGGTGGAGTCCGGAGCACTCCAAGGACGAAGCCTTCTGTAGACGTGGTCGGAGTCGAGGCTGAAGTAGATGTTGGAGCTGGTGGAACTGAAGCTGTAGCTGGTGCAGACGTGGTGGCTCTGGGGTCAGCAACTGGCACTGCAGACGACCTCGGACCTCGTGGCACTCTGGCAAAGGCATCAGTTGTAGTCTTGCCTCTCCTCTCCTGCATGTCATCCTGGAGCTGCTCCACTGCAGTCTGTGTAACGCCCTCGATGCGGCTATAGCTCCCACGTGTCGAGGCACGACTTAGAGACATAACCGCATTGAAAGCAATGTCGCAAGTCAGGCAATCATTACAACATCCCATGTAATATGTAATAAAAGGGGGAGATACATAGTTGGCTTACACTCGCCACGTCACATCAGAGTACATAAATAACATCCATCAAACAATCACTCATGGCCCGACTACGGCGCCAAAATAGAAAAGAACCCAGCATGCGACAAGGCCCTGAATCAAACCCCAACTAGGCACCACTACTGATCATCGGGAAAGGAAACATAATAACGCTGAGAGTCCTCGTCGAACTCCCACTTGAGCTCGTACTCGTCACCTGGAGCGAAATCACCTGGACCTGCATCTGGAATTATAGTATCTGTGAGCCACAGGGACTCAGCAATCTCGCACCCTCGCGATCAAGACTATTTAAGCTTATAGGAATGGATAAGGCAAATATATGTGGAGCTGCAGCAAGCGACTAGCATATGTGGTGGCTATCTTATACGCAAAAGAGAGCGAGAAGAGGAGGCAAAGCGCGAGTGAGAATCTAGAAGGACAACCTGTGCAAGCATAACTCCAACACCATGTCCACTTCCCGGACTCCGCCGAGAAGAGGCCATCACGGCAACACACACGGTTGATTCATTTTTATCAATTAAGGTTTAAGTTATCTACAACCGGACATTAACAAATTCCCATCTGCCCATAACCGCGGGCACGGCTTTCGAAAGTTTAATCCCTGCAGGGGAGTCCCAACTTAGCCCATGACAAGCTCTCACGGTCAACGAAGGAATAGACCTCCACCCGAGACACACCGATCAGACTCGGTAACCCGGTACAACAAGACAATTCGACAGGTTAAAACAAGACCAGCAACACCGCCCGAATGTGCCGACAAATCCCGATAGGAGCTGCACATATCTCTTTCTCAGGGCACACTCAGATTGTCTAAACTTCCGGTAGGCCAACCCAGAGTTGCCCCTGGTAGCCACCGGCGGCTGACGGTTTGGACCAACACTCAGAGGAGCACTGGCCCGGGGGGGGGTTAAAATAAGATGACCCTTGAGTCTGCAGAACCCAAGGGAAAGAAAAGTCTAGGTGGCAAATGGTAAAACCAAGGTTGGGCATTGCTGGAAAAGCTTTAATCAAGGCGAACCATCAAGGGGTTCCCATTATAACCCAACCGCGTAAGGAACGCAAAATCCGGGAACATAACACCGATATGACGGAAACTAGGACGGCAAGAGTGGAACAAAACACTAGGAGAGAGGCCGAGCCTTCCACCCTTTACCAAGTATATAGATGCATTAAGATAACATAGCAATATAATGATATCCCAATCAAGTAAATAAAAGATGTTCCAACAAGGAACGGCCTCCAATCTTCACCTGCAACTAGCAACGCTATAAGAGGGGCTGAGCAAAGCGGTAACATAGCCAATCAACGGTTTGCTAGGACAAGGTGGGTTAGAGGTTGAAATGGCAATTAGGAGGCTGACAAGCAAAAGGTAGGCATCGTAGCATTGGCATAGCAAGAGCGAGCAAACTAGCATAGCAAAGATAGTAGTGACTTCGAGGGTATGATCATCTTGCCTGCACAGTTGTCAGAGTTGACTGGATCCTCACAAGCAAACTCAACGGGCTCCTCGGTAGCGAACTCGTCTCCCGGCTCTACCCAACAAGACAAACAAGCAACAAGGATACAATCAACCACGTGCAAGACCAAGCAATATGATGAAATGATGATATGCTATATGGAATGCGATGTGGGATGCAAAATGCAAGATATGACAGGAAATGCATGAACCTGGTCTCAACTTGGAATTCCAAGGGTTCCACTGAATAGAGGGGAGGAAATCGCTTGAAAACGATATAAAGATCATTGGAATCGGAGTTACGGTTTGGAAATGGCAAGCGTTTTAAGATATGACACCGGTCTGCGATTTACAGCAAGTAGGCATCTAAATGCAACGAAATGAACATGCTACAGCCACCAAACAAGACAACAAAATACATGGCAGGGATTCACACAAGATGCTTAACAAAAGACTAGCACTGAGCCACGGCCAATTCATCCATTAAGAGGTTCAAACAAGCATGGCAAAAACGCAAATGCAAAACAGATTCCAGACTTGGTGAAATTAACACTAGTCTGAAATTTCAGATCACGAAGCCCTCTTCGGAGCAGCAAAACAACATGATACATGACCTGAACATGACAATTAAGAACATGTAATGGAGCTACTCAACAAGATTAACAAAAGACCCAAAGTGACCTGGGGGGAAAAGGGTTCACAAAATATATTAACAGGCACACGAACATAGCATAAAACACAATCAGTTTTCAGACTTGGTGAAAACTGAGACATGCTGAAATATAACTCACGAAGGCATGTAAACGAGCTCGATGTACTCACCATGATGCAAGTCACAGCAAGGCAAGCATACATCCTTTAAGAAGGCACAAAATACAAGCTAGAAATGGCAAGAACAATGGCATAGCATGCACGGATCAACTACAACAACGCCGGCAAAATCGCAAACGAGTTGACGATCTGCCCAGATTCACCACGAAGCAAAATTAAAGCTCGATCGACTCAAGCTATGGTCCTCCATAATTGCAAACAAAGACATGGATGGATAGAGCATAACATGATTAACAAAACTCCTTTACTGATCATCCTCAAGAGAGGCACGGATCACTAGGAAACAAGCTGAACATATGGCATCATGAACTAAAATATCCCAGACTTAGTGAAAACAACTAAGTCCCTGAAAACAGATTTACCGGGTGCCTCACTTGGCAAGCTTGCACAAGTCACCACACACATCCTAAAAATTCATGGGTTGCACCTCTGGAAAGAAGAAAAAATGCTTAACAAAACATATCAAGGACTCACAGGCATGGCATGCACACAATAATCATGGCAAAAATGACAAAAGTCTAAGATGAACTAGCAGATCTGACAATTAACTCACGAAGCCTCCTTCTAACAGCATTTTGGGCATCAAGATGAACTCAAATGAAAATGATGCAGTGGAATCAAATGATTTACTCGTCGAGACAAACATTTTGATATATTATATGTCCAAAACGGAGCTACGGATGCAAAGTTACGGGGCCTCGAACATAGCAACTTGGACTAAAAAATCTGGGACTTGGAAGAATTTCACCTAGGGTTTACTGTTCATCCCGGGTCAGATCTGGATCGGGCGCGACACTGTTCATGCCGGGGCACGGAAGTCGAGGACGCCGGAGTCGTTCGCCGGAGCGGACGCCGGAGTGGAGAGGAGGCCGCCCGGTGGAGGAGAAGGCGGCGCGGGGCGGCGGCTGAGGCGGCCGGCGTCGAGCGGCGAGCGGCGGCGTGGCTCCGGCGTCGGGCTTGGCGGCGCGGGGCGGCGGCTGCTCGCCGGAGCGGGGCGGCGCGGCAGGCGGCGGGGCGGCGCGGTAGGAGAGCAAGGCGGCGGGGCGCTCGGGAGCCAGGCGGCGGCGGGTGGCCCGGCCGGGCGCGGGAGCGGGCCGGCGCTGGGCCTGCGGGCCCGCGTCGGTGGGAGGCGGCGGCGATGTGGACCGGGCGGTGGGGCAAATCAAGACGCGACACGTGGCGGCGGGCTATTCGGACACGTCCGGCTCGCGCGGTTTCGTCCGGCGGCGGCGGGAGAGATGGATCTAGGGTTAGGGGTGGTAGAGACCCGGGATTTTCGAGGGGGGTGTATATATAGGCATAAGTGGAGCTAGGAGAGTCCAAATGAGGTGCGGTTTTCGGCCACACGATCGTGATCGAACGCTCTAGGACATGGAGCAGAGTTTGGTGGGTTTTGGGCCAAAATGGAGGGGTGTTGGGCTGCAGCACACACGAGGCCTTTTCGGTCCCTCGGTTAACCGTTGGAGTATCAAACGAAGTCCAATTGATACGAAACTTGACAGGCGGTCTACCGGTAGTAAACCAAGGCCGCATGGCAAGTCTCGGTCCAATCCGGAAATGTTTAATCCCCACACACAAAAGAAAGCTAGAAATGACCACTGGAGGAGAACGAAGCGCCGGAATGCAAAACGGACAACGGGGAAAATGCTCGAATGCATGAGACGAACACGTATGCAAATGCAATGCACATGATGACATGATATGAGATGCATGAAAACGAAAACAACACACGGAGACAAAGACCCGAACCCGAGAAATAAATATAACTTAACGCCGGAAACGGCAAGAGTTGGAGGACAAATAGGGGAAGTTACATCCGGGGTGTTACAGTATGAATCTCTGTCACCTTGACATCCAAGTCATAAAACTTTTGTTCCATGATTCTCTCTAGGCTTGCCTGGTTCTGAGTTAGGGTGGCTAGTCCTTTCTCAATCTGCAGGGTGGATGCAATTAGGTAAACAAGCTGCTCTTGTTTAGTTTTCAGGAAATATTCAGATGCCTCCTCTTGAGTTGGCATCTTGGCAGCTTTCTCCTTCCTTGCCTTCTCCTTCTTTGCTTGTGCTTGTGCAGACGATGGTTCATTCTTAGTCATAACAACTTGATTATCTTCAAAATCTGGACGGATGGGCAGGTGTTCCTTGTCCAACAAGTATATGCCTGTGCCCATCTTTGAGTTGATCAACTCCTGAATCTGAGGGGCATAACCACAACTCCTCTTCCGATCAGCTGCTGTCCTCTTAATGGTCTCTACCATGAGGCTCATCACCTTGAACTTCTGTGGCACATCAAAGATATGTAGTAAGTTGATTGCATGGCCTCTGATCATCTTGTGATCTCCAGACTTGGGCAATAAGGTGTGCCTCAGTATCCAATTTATGGTTGGCAGCCCTGACAGAAGATAGTGTACTGAGCCAAACTTGAAAGTATCAAGTGCTTCATTTGGAATTTCCTTGTACATGTTAGACATAGAGTTGTGGTCCATCTTCTTCTTGGCATAGATATCCAAGTCATCCTCATGCTCCTCTGGGGCATTGATCAACTTAGCCCATTCTTCAACAGTAGATTGGTACCTCGTACCCTCTGACATCCATACAATCCTGCCATCTGGATAAAAATGGGTTGTGGAGTAGAACTGCATGATGAGTTCCTCGTTCCACTTTGTGAGCTTCTGCCCAACAAAGTCCTCTACTCCACATGCCTTGAAGCTGTCCTGCACTCCAGGGTAGTACTCTTTGTTGTCCTTGATGTATTGCCAATCAACCCATCTCATATCACATACAATTGGCTTCTTGTCCAATAAGACTATCTCATAGAAGTCCTGCTGTTCCTTAGTGTGAAACCTGTAATCCACAGCAGTTCTTCTCCTTGAAGCATACGGATCTGCTTCTCTCCACTTCCTCAGCCCTGAGTCTCTCCTGAGCTTCATATCCTCAGCCACAGGATGAGCATCGTTGTGGTCTGGGATCTTGGGCTTGAGCTTTCTCAGAACATGCTCTTCATCATCTTCTTCAACAATAGTCTCAGGCACTGGGGCCTTGTTCTTCTCAGTTGCAGGTATGCTCCTTGTATTCCTCTTTGGCTTTGGCTTTGGCTTTGGAGCTGGCTTGGCCTTGGAAGCAGCTGCCCCTGATCTTATGGCATCACCCATCAGCTTGGGTGCCTTAGGTGCTGGTGTAGCTACCTCTTCTTCTTCCTCCTCATCTTCCATGATGGAAGCCTTGCCAAGCACTCTGGCTCTATGGTTGCAGGTTTTTCAGGAATCTGAGTTGAGGCTCTGGCCTTTGGCATAGGCTGCCTACCTGCTGGCCTTTTGATCTTTAACCCTGGCTTTGTGCCCTGTGCTGGCTCAACTCTCTTGGAAGTTGCTTCCTCTTCTGCCACATAGTCCTCATCCTCTGATTCTGAGGTTCTCTTCTTTCTCTGTCTGGTGGCAGCTTTAGGCAGATTGCTAGGAGTACTTCTGCTGCCATCATCTGAAGAACTTGAGGGACTAGTGCCCTCACTCATCTGCACTTGCTGTTCTGACATGTTCTGGCTATCACTTTGGTCTGACATGATGAACAAGCTAACTGCTAACCCTGTGAATAGTTTATAGATGAGGTAGAGTGGATGAGCATCACAAAATGCAGAGATTTTTGCAAAAGAATGATTCAAAAACTTAGTTTTAGTTTCCCACTGAAATCATCTCGGATCTACCGATTTTTAAACTCGGTGATACCGAAGCAGTTTTGGAACCTAAACTAGTGAACTCGGTTAGACCGAGTCACAGTTCGGTGGCATCGAGACTGCTAGGGTTTCACAAAGTTCCAAAATCGGTCACACCGATAAGTAATTCTCGGTCAGACCGAGTCTCACTTGTGCAATGGCATGAGCCAAATCGGTGGGACCGAGTTTTTCAACTCGGTGGGTCCGAGATGGTTTCGGCGGAAACCTAACCCTAAAATTTTCGAATCAAAACTAATCTACGAACGCATTGACTGGATAGGAGTGTTTGAATCGTGGCAAGAATCATTAAGAACACAATGTGCTAGGAATCAGACGGAGAATAGCACTGTGATCGAGTCCATACCCTAGTTCGGCGGAGACTCGCTACGGCGGAAACGGCAAGGTTAAATTCCGTTGACGGCGATGGAGACCAGCGACTGGAGGCGGCTGGCGGCGAGGAGACGATCCGGAGACCAAGTTGGCAGAGAAGGCTATCGCGCGGGCGAAGGGGTTCGGAGAAATTTCCAAATTTTTGCCCGTGACTATATATAGCCCGACCCTGTCGGTGTGACCGAGTGGAACAACTCGGTGGCACCGAGATGCAAAACTGTATACAGTTGTTGCAACTCGATGTGACCGAATGGTTCAAATCGGTTGCACCGAGATCGAAAACCTAGATCAACTTAATGATCTCGGTAGGACCGAAAGTAGGGTATCGGTCAGACCGAGAGAGGTTTTGGAAGTTTAAGTCTATGACGAATCGGGGACTCCGAGCGCTCCTCACACAGAGTGGTTCGAATCTGACTTGATCAAATTTTGTGATGTAGCATGAATAGAGTTTGAGACGAGAAAAGCATAGATAGCTAGAGGAGGTTCTTAGGCATTCTTGTCCATCCACTTGGCAAAAGGAAATAAAACCAAATAATCAAAACAACAAGTGGATGTCCTCGAATGAGTAAAATATGCAACCAGCATGCTCACACAATAAGATGGCAAATGAAATGTGTGACAAGGCATGCACAACCAATTCTAGCATCTATCAAGCAATTTGCGATGACAAGGTCATCTATATATGAGTATATTGACTTAGGAGTCAAGTGAGAACACTTGATCATAGGTCATACTCATCGTTTAAGCTCAAGTGGGGTTACCACTTTTACATAAAGCATTGTTGTGCTCACATCTTTAGAGTTGCTTTAGCTCAAGTCTTAGAGTAAAGCTCCCCCTAGATGTGATATCCCCCCTTAGAGGGATGAACTAACCTCGGGTTTTGTCGATGATGACTTCATGTAGATGTTGAAGATGTGGATGCTCAATGTTGATGTAGATCACTTGGAGCTATCCATTTGAGTGAATTTCACTTTCAATACCTACATGGGTTAGTCCTACAAGAAACAAACAAGGATATCCATAGACATAGAGTGATGCAAGAGGGTCATATCCATAGATGATGTCCATGAAAACTTTTAGGTTACCTTGTCCCTTTTCTTACCAACAAGAGGGTTTGTGACTCCTTGAACTAGTGCAAGATGTGGAAGTTGATTGCACTTGTTCTTGCCAAAATGATAAGAGTGAAGTATGTTGGCGGAGTCACCCTCAAGAACTCTCTAGTTCTTCTTCTTTTGGATCTACACCATCTTGATGGGAATCCTTGGAGTTGTAGTCGTACTTGATGAAGTGGAACTTGAAGTAGTCTTGGGAATCCACTTGAGTAAGGTCTTAGGAGCTTCTTCAAATGCATCAATTTCCTCTTGAAGCTTGTCCTTGCCTTTTTGCTTGTAGTCTTGTGGTGGAAGATCATCTTGAGCTTGTGCCCCCTTGAAAGAAGTATCATACTTCTCTTGTTGAGGAACAAACTTTGTCTTGGGGTATTGATCTTCTTCCCACTCAACTCCATTGGCATTGAACTTTCGTTCAAAACCAACACCTTGATTCTTCCGGTGCATTCCTTGCTTGCGCACAATTTCCTCGAATTGCTTACTCCCGGCAAGGCTTTTGTACACTCCTTTCTCTATGATTCCCTTCAATAAGCTATTTTCTTGCTCAAGTGTAACTTGGCTAAGAGAATCATTAGTGGAATCAATAGAACTACTAGAAGCAACAATATTGGATTTAGCATGATCATTGTTACTTCTAGAGGAAGAATCTTTCTTGTTCTTGTTACTAGACTTGACTTGAGGCATGTAAGTGGATAAGAGTAAACGCTTGGAAATGTAAGAAGAACTTTTCTTGCGGAGATCATCATTGATTGCTTTTAAGAACTCATGCTCTTGCTCAAGATTGAGCTTTTCAAAGCGTAATTTCTCATGAGCTCTTAAAAGTTCTCGATGATCTTCGAAGATAGTTTCATGAGCTAACTTAAGAGTGTTTAGTTCTTTAGTTAGAGCCTCAATCTTCTCCTTATCATTGTCATTCGTTTTATCTTGATTAGCATGATTAATTGACGTTTCATCATAGTATTCATCACTAGAGTTGTCAACAAGCAAATCATCACCTAACAAGTCATCTTCATCACTATTGAAATCAACATACTCGGGGTGTGTTACCTTAGGACCTTTGGCCATGAAGCATCTTCTAATTCCTTCATTTGGTGAGTCAAATATGTCGTAGGAGTTGGTTGACACAATTGCTAGACCGGCAACACCTTCATCTTGAGTATCTTCGGAGTCGGAGTGATAACTTCTCTCGGAGTGGCTGTCAGAGTCGGAGCCAGATACCCATTCACCAACATGAGCTTGATGTCTTCGTTTTGTGTAGCTCCTTGATGATTTTTCCTTCCTTTCCGAATCCTTGCTTCTCCGTGAGTATCTTCGTTCATAACGATCATCTCTACTCCTTCTCTCTCTTGGTGGTGATTCTTTGCTTCTTCTTTTTGGAGAATCTTCTCTTCTCTTGTAGGGAGCCGTACACTCATTGGAATAGTGTCCGGGTCTTCCACAACTGTAGCAATTTCGCTCTCGACTAGAAGATCTTTTGTCATTGTAGGACCTTGACTTGAAGCTTCTATCTTTGCTTCTACTCTTGTAGAACTTGTTGAAGTTCTTCACCATTAAGCTCAATTCTTCATTGAAGTTTTGTTTCTCACTTGATGATGTAGGGGCTTCACATGAGGCTTTGTAGGCACCACTTGATTTGTTGTGAAGTTCCTCTTTATCCTTAAGTGACATCTCATGAGCAACAATTCTTCCAATCACCTCCGTTGGCTTGAGATCTTTGTAAGTGGGCATCATTTGGATCAATGTGCACAAGGTATCATATTTTCCATCCAAGGCTCTTAGAATCTTCTTGATGATGAATCTAGTGGTCATCTCTTCACTTCCTAAGCCGGCAATCTCATTTGTGATGAGAGCAAGCCTAGAGTACATTTCAGCAACACCTTCACCATCCTTCATTTTGAACTTGTCAAGTTGACTTTGAAGGACATCCAACTTGGATTCCTTGACGGAGTCGGTACCTTCGTGCATATCAATCAAAGTGTCCCAAATTTCCTTTCCATTCTCAAGATGGCTGATTTTGTTGAATTCTTCGGGGCATAATCCGTTGAAGAGAATATCACAAGCTTGAGCATTGTATTGCAACGTCTTCAACTCATCCGCGGTAGCTTCATGGTTTGGTTCTTTCCCATCAGAGAAGTCACCTTGCAAACCAACACACACAATAGCCCAAACGGCGGGGTTATGTCCAAGAATATGCATTTTCATTTTATGCTTCCAACTAGCAAAATTAGTACCATCAAAGTAAGGACCTCTACGGTGATAATTTCCCTCGCTAGACGCCATACTCTCCTAGGTTGTGAAACCAAGGCTATGACCACCAAAAGCTATGGAGATCAAAGCAAATGGAGACCAAAGCTCTGATACCACTTGTAGGATCGAAAGTATGTCTAGAGGGGGGTGATTAGACTACTTGACCAAATAAAACTTAACCTTTTCCCAATTTTAGTTCTTGGAAGATTTTAGCTATTGTAGGACAAGTCAAGCAATCATCACACAATTCAAGCAAGCATGCAAAGAGTATATTGGCAGCGGAAAGTAAAGCATGCAACTTGCAAGAATGTAAAGGGAAGGGTTTGGAGAATTCAAACGCAATTGGAGACACGGATGTTTTTCCCATGGTTTGGATAGGTGGTGCTATCCTACATCCACGTTGATGGAGACTTCAACCCACGAAGGGTAACGGTTGCACGAGTCCACGGAGGGCTCCACCCACGAAGGGTAATGGTTGCACAAGTCCACGGAGGGCTCCACCCACGAAGGGTCCACGAAGAAGCAACCACCCACAAAGGGTCCATGAAGAAGCAACCTTGTCTATCCCACCATGGCCATCACCCACGAAGGACTTGCCTCACTAGAGGTAGATCTTCACGAAGTAGGCGATCTCCTTGCCCTTACAAACTCCTTGGTTCAACTCCACAATCTTGTCGGAGGCTCCCAAGTGACACCTAGCCAATCTAGGAGACACCACTCTCCAAGAAGTAACAAATGGTGTGTAGGTAATGAACTCCTTGCTCTTGTGCTTCAAATGATAGTCTCCCCAACACTCAACTCTCTCTCTCATAGGATTTGGATCTGGTGGAAAGAAGGTTTGAGTGGAAAGCAACTTGGGGAAGGCTAGAGATCAAGATTCATATGGGTAGGAATGGAATATCTTGGTCTCAACACATGAGTAGGTGGTTCTCTCTCAGAACATATGAGTTGGAATTGTGTATGTGTTCTGATGGCTCTCTCCACGAATGAAGAGGAGGTGGAGGGGTATATATAGCCTCCACACAAAATCCAACCGTTACACACAGTTTTCCAATCTCGGTGGGACCGAATCAACAAACTCGGTCGGACCGAAAAGGTAAACCTAGTGACCGTTAGAGATTTTCGGTGGGACTGACATGCAACTCGGTAGGACCGATATGGTTAGGGTTTGGGCATAACGTAATCTCGGTGAGACCGATTACACAAACTCGGTGAGACCGATTTTGGTAATTAGCTAACCAGAGAGTTGGTCAGGCAAACTCGGTGGGACCGATTTGCTCTTTCGGTGAGACCGAAAAGTTACAAAAAGGAAACACTGAATTTACATTGCAATCTCGGTGGGACCGATTCGCTCTTTCGGTGAGACCGAAAAGTTACGAAAGGGAAACAGAGAGTTTGCAATCCCATCTCGGTGAGACCGAGATCCCTATCGGTAGAACCGAATTGCTAGGGTTTGGCAGTGGCTTATGACAAGTGAAACTCGGTGGCGCCGGATAGAAAGAATCGGTAGGACCGAGTTTGGCTTAGGGTTTAGGTCAATGTGGATATGGGAAAGTAGTTGAGGGTTTTGGAGCATATCACTAAGCACATGAAGCAAGAGGCTCATTAAGCAACACCTCATCCCTCCTTGATAGTATTGGCTTTTCCTAAAGACTCAATGTGATCTTGGATCACTAAAATATAAAATGAAGAGTCTTGAGCTTTTGAGCTTGATCCAATCCTTTGTCCTTAGCATTTTGAGGGTTCCACTTTCACATCCATGCCATGCCAATCATTGAGCTTTCCTGAAATAATCATCTTGGAATAGCATTAGCTCAATGAGCTATATGTTGTTATGAATTACCAAAACCACCTAGGGATAGTTGCACTTTCAATCTCCCCGACGGTAATTGACACATAAGATGCTCAAATGAACACAGTAGAGCATAGAATACGAATAATGCTATCACTACATGCATATTTGGCTGGTGGAAGCTCTATGGTATAGTTTTTGCGAAAAGCCAATTTTTCCCTACAACAAAGGAATATATTTTAACTATCATGGTGGTTGAAACATCATTGAGAAGGTTCCTCCAACTCAATCCCAATTAAAGTAATTAACAACCCAACAATATTAATTAAGAGTGATGAGATACTTAAGATACTCAAGTACTAGATACTCAAGATTGTCCATAACTGGGGACACGGCTAACCATGATTAGTTTATACACTCTGCAGAGGTTTGCGCACTTTTCCCCACAAGACTCGACCTCCGTTGGATTTCTCGCACTAGTGTTTGAGAAACGGATGACCGAGACACAGTCTTTCAGAAACATTAACTCTCTACTCCGGGACCATACCAAACCTACAATCCCACTACCTGCTGATCCACCTCTTCAAGAGCTTCACGTAACTTACTCAACTATGCTAGAGCCCATAATAGCTTGTGGCTGCACACGGAAGTTTCTAGCATGAATAATCTCAGTTCCCTTTGAGCCTGGGTGGCGGTCCATAGGAAGATCACACGGGTACTCCGGGATTTCCAAAAAATACAGGCAACACTGGGTACTCCAGGTGCCTCAATCCACCCAGATGTAAATTTAAGTTGCCACCTTAAGTTGAACCATTAATTAACAATCTCACATCTATCATGGATTTCACTCACCCAAACCACGTCTACGAGCATAGCATAGCAATATAAGCAACGCTAGAAGTAACTCCCAAGGGTTTGAATATAACAGGGCAATAGGTTCTACCTCATCAACTACTTCCCAACCCACATGTTAATCATCCTAACCATGCAATGTTTGAGGATTGGACTAATGCATAAAAACTGGTGATAAAGAATATGATCAAAGTGTACTTGCCTTGCTGGACGATCCGCGATAACCTAGAGACTCCAAATAACACGCTTCGCACTCCGGGAATTCTATCGCAAACAAACAATAGCATACACGAAATCACAGTAACACAGGATAAAACTCAAATAAAAGATCTAACTACAAGGTGTGCAACACATCTAAAACTCCATTTGCCCAAAAGTAAAGCAGGGAGACCAAAAGCTCCTGATAGTAGGGGGTCTAGCACAACAGACCCGCGACGACTGTATAGAGAACATCATAAAATACACTATAACTAATTATGCGATCAACTAGTGCGTGCGTCTGTACCGGCATGGGAACTCTACTTACACGCAGAGATGACAGTGCAGCTTTATTTCAAGGTTGGTTTAACGAGAATAGACGGAGGTCATTCGATATACTACAGATCCTACGCGTTTGGAATCTCCGACCCTGATTTGCCGTAACTAACACCGACCCGTTCCGGTGCAAAAATGTTAACACTGAAACCTATAATACACTCTCGAAAGATTGGTTCTAGTCTCTAGCGACAACAATATAACATACAGGTGCGAGTATCTCTATAGGCTAGCGGTTTAACATTAGTGCGATTTATAGAAGAACCTCTACTCCGAGTCGTCGTGGTAGATAACTCTCTTAACTAACCAAGTACTTCCAATTAATCATCAAGCTAAGAACTCAGAGTTCAAGACTGTAATAGACTAACGTGATGAGCCAATACCGACACGGCGATTTAGGCACCGAAATGCCTACGTGATAGCTGACGAACGTAAAACATCGCCCGCCGTGAAACCTCAAATATTAACTCTTGGAGCGAAACTAACCGTGCCTTACCACTGCCCGGCCATAAAGAAAAATAACTACGCGACAGTTTCAAAGGATAAACACCCACAATCGGCTTTTTCCTTCATAACCTGAAAATCCGCCCGCGTTTTTTAACGGACACCGACAGGGCCCGTGGCGAACTCATGTTTGAGTTATGACCCCCGGTACGCAACAGACTCTCGGTATAAACCGGGCTGCTCTTTGACACGTCCGAGCGGACGACTCTCATGAAGCCTGCCAAGTATCAAGCCGCGAAGCTATGCTCAAATGAATCGGTGTGGCATGGCATGGTTGCTTGATAGCCGGGATTACGCAATACGGAACCAGGAGCTATGCACTTAAAATTAGCCAGCAGCGGCTTATTAGGGCCGCCAGCCGGCCAGTCACCAGAGTGGGCTCTTATAAAATTAATTGTTTGATTGCTGCGCGGAAGCCGGAAGCCACAACTTCATGCCTAAGCCATGGATAGCCCCTGGATAAAAACTCATTTAAGAGAACGACAGAAGCCCCGCTTTAGCAAGGATGCCGGTTTATTATATCAATCATAATATATACATTGTCAATATGTACATAAGGAGAGCCTGTGGCTCAAGTGTAGTATGGCCTAAGCTAAGCAATATTCCAAGGCCGGCGGGTCTCCTCCTCCGACGTGCATGAGTCCTTGTGGTCTCGAACATCAAACGGTAATATGACCCGTTGTTTAGATTCTTGCTGACCACAAAGGGTCCTTCCCAAGGTGGGGATAACTTGTGCATATCAGTCTGATCCTGGATGATGCCTGAGTGAGCAAGACCACCTTCTTGAGAAAGTTCTGGCTTTAACCCGGCGGCATGTGAACGGCGCATATCTTGCTGGACTCCCGAAGTCCGAGCGAGCACCAGATCTCGCCTTTCTTGAAAATTCTGGTTTTAACGCGGCAGCTGTGGGTAATTTGCGCATGTCTTGCCTGGTAATCACCGAAACGAGCCGCCTTGCCAATGTCACGCTCTCTCATCTAACAGTCAAGTGCTTGCTCTGGACATGCTTATTCATTTGTCGAGCTTCAACATTAAGCCGCCGCGCTAGTGCAAGTCATGCACAGGACTTCTCACTAGGGAGACTTGCCTGCGCATCTCCGCCCCGCTGGGAACGGCCGCGGCATTGGCCGCCAGCTGGGTTTGCCCCTAAAAGCCGAAAAAGTGGCGCTTGGGAACTACTCTACTCTCTATATTTAGAACATCAGATATATCACGCAAACAGAAAAATTAAATTCTAAAAGTAAAATAAAAAATCTAAAAGAGATTTCCACTTGAAGCAAAGTCTCCCTAACCGGTGAAAATAGAGAATTATTAATACTCTACAAACAAAGACAAGCACCACGCATTTCCTCTGCAAATGGCTATCGCACCTCAACTAACTACAGTCTCTGAAAGAAAGCGTGGCCTCTATTTTGTTCTTAACTCTCTAACATCCACAAACAATGCAATAACATCATAACATCCACAAAATCACTTAAATGATTATAACATATTTTATTCTCCTGTGTTCCAATATTTTCATTATTTTTGTGGAGACCAACTCACTGATTCCTACTCCCTCAATACTATTCTATAGTTTCTGAACTATGATATCTCTATCATAGACAAAAATAAATTAAACACTCATAGAGACTCCCTTCTTGAAAATGTTAGATAAAGCTCAAATATTACGCTCAGTGGAATCCCCAAACTCTTCTGTATGATATGGCTTACCTGAGTAGCATAGGATTCGCCAAAGAGTATCGTGAAGAAGTCACTCGATAATCTTAACTATCCAATATTAACACGTTACAGTTGTCCTAACATACACTTAGACCAAGAATGACTTTGTACTCACATGAGACTTTCCCAATATCGACAATTTGTGCGTAGATTCTCCACAGTTTACGTAAAAGCTCTATCACATACACCTGAGCCATCCTAGAGGCTATGGTGCTCTGTGCTTTTCCTCTTCATATCCTTGATACCTTCAAATATAGGCGCCATAGACCTGCTGCCCCATACGCCAATAACTCTCCTACCTCGTTGATCCCCCAGACTTAGTCAACACGATAATTCTGAAACCCTTACCCGGGCTGTCACAGCTAAAAAGCATTCTGTTGAATCCTAATCTACCTCAAAACCTCCCTCTGCCTCCATAACCCCACATTGTGCCCGTGCTATGCGTCCTGTCGAGTCGATAAGTATTCTCGAATCTGTACTCACACCTTCTACACAAAAGTCCTGAACAACTCAATCAATTCCGCATGGAGTCCCCAAAGTGCAGCCATGAACACTCAATAAAAATACTCAACACTATGTCCGTCAGCATCTCAACGTAATCTATGCGACCCTGCTAACCACGACGTATGTTAATAACTTATAGTAAACCCCATGCACCGAGATAGCCACCTCCATCCACCTGCGCCTCTTTCTCAAAACTCGATCTCAATCAGGTATCATCTCACAACCATATCCTATGTCAATGACACCAAACGTGGTCTCACACACATAATAAAGCGCCTCCGGCAACCTAGTGACTAGCGCCCCGATTACGATTCCCACATATTGCTCGAAAATTCTTTGAGCCAACTCTCACCGTTACCCCATCAGAACCTCATTGTGACTTGGACCGCCGGAATTATACTCACAACTATAGCGGTGCTCCCCTTGACAAAACTTATCTCTGATCTGTCATCAGGTTAGAGCTCGACCTTCCGTCAAATCGGTTCTATATGGCCAAATACTTGCGGAAACCTGTCCTCAATGTCAATCTGCGTTTACCGCAATCTCTTACTGTTCTGTCAAACATCATTTTGTACAACTCCTTATCACTTATGCTGCAAGCTTCTTGTATGTGATACTGATGTCGTATGCGAACAATGAGCACCTATGGCCATCAACCCTTTGTTTCGCAAGGGAGAAGGTCACATTGCACAGATAAAGCAGCAATGGAAACGCCGTCGCAGACAACACATCGAGCCACCAGTCTTATCTCTCTGTGCTGTGGTTCGTAGGGAATTACCCCCATTGCACATCCCGCGTCTGTGTGTTATAAGCCTACCCCTGCCTTTTTGTGATTGAGGTGAGAACTGAAAACACACGGTTTGAGTGAAGGACACGCTACAATCGAACAAAAGACCCGATCTTAAGGGGCCCCGGGAGAGCCAGCGACGCAAAGGCACCCGGTTTACGTTGAGAACCCAACGCTTAAGCCGTGCCGTCACACGTGTCGCTTACAGATTCTTTCTTCCGCTGAAGCTCCACTTCTATCATCATGGCCCCTTATCGCGTCTCATAACACTAGAGTCTACCCTTTAAATGGCGGTAACCACCAATGGGACCAAACCAAGCTTACTTTAAAGTGATACATCCATCTCAGTATCCACGTCCGTAAACAAGTCCCACCCCACAGTGCCATGCCTGCACTTTACTAGTTCATGCGAGGAACGACCATAGGGATCTTGGCCTTGGCAAGCCTAGTCCCCAATGGATCCTGGATACTTGTTGCGAAGCTACCAAATCCAGATCCTATCACATACTTTCGAAGAGCACCCTAAACTCTCTGCGTTATCTTAACGTTCTCTCATCTCCAGCGTGAGCCACGTGTACCAGACCAGTGAGAGTAAGGCCTCATGAGTCACAGCATTCTGACGTCCAAATGTCTGCCATCCTATTGCTGTCTTAAGATGAGAGAAAAGACACAATACAAATAACACTGGAGAGCTAGACATCACAGCCCAAATTTATCACACTTTATATGAGAAGGTGCATAGAGCTACAGACCCAATCCGCCCTGCCCGTCTGATTAGTTCCCCGGACCCTTCATCCAATATCGTGTCCTTATATCGTCCGAATGAGTGTATCCGGCCGGGCCGTCGCAACTACGTGCGAGCCATACCTCGGAACGGAATTAAATAGTGCATTAATCCTAACAATGTCGCCGTTCGCTGATGCTCGTCATTGCAGTGTGACCGCTCAAAACCTTTACTAGGCGCGCCTGTATACCTCGCTATGCGAGCAAACCGTGAGTGTGCGCCCAAGCGCAAGTCTCCTCTCCAGCTCTTTGCAACTCCTCGTGCGTCTCACCGTTTTGACTCCGCTCCTCTTCTCTATGATCTCGGATTATATCTATCCACACTACCTCGGACGAACCCTGATCTTCACAGCAATGTAGATTGGATGACCCATAAATAGTATTGGCATAGCTGCGCGTGGCAGCTTGCTCATTCGCAGTGATAAATCTCAGTCGTTCATGCACCACTTTTCTTGCCACATGTGTATTCTCTCTTGGACTCGATGAGAACCTCACTGCTAATCACAATAAGCACTCTGCACCGTGCCATCTCCAGAACCAGAAGTATTCCCTCTGCCCATCGCCTCTGCGCTCTTCCTGATCGTGCTCCACAATACAGCTACAGCTACGCACACAATCCCACTTGAGTGCGCCCTTCGGCATACCACAGATTACACATGCGGAATGCTTCGACCACTACTGCATAATACCAATGAGTGGCGATCTCTTTTAATCAATTCCTGCGTCATGTCAAGCAAAGACACCTGTAAGTGAATTCAGTTCTAATTATATACACGTGTAGCTCCATGCGAACGCATCATGAGCTACTTGTAATCAGAACCTCCGGACTCATATATCCGGGCTGCTCTGATCGCATCCATTCACGCGCAGCATTTCACACCAAGACCTAACCATATACTTCTTACCTCTCTATCCACATTCCATCATTTCCGTTCTCCGGCGACACAATGACTGCGCGTATATATAGCGCTGTGTCTACCCCAACTCTCGATAACCGGTCTCCAGTGTTGCAATACTGCAACATCTAGGTGAGGGAATTAGTGTCATGGTAGAAAACCCAGCACCGTGGATATGCGTAGGAGGGAGGCCGTTGATTCCAGGCCTCGTCAGTGACACAGACGAAATGGATTGGTGGAGTGGGCGGTTGCCTCCTAGGTGGTGAGGAGCTAGCCCCCGGCCATGCTCTCCTATGAATGGAGGCATGGGAGAGGGGCTCATCCCCACACACATCTCCTTCTTCTTCTCCTCGCATCCCTCTTCCACTATGGTGAGGGGCAGACGACATGGTAGTACTCCAGTAGCGGCAACGAGGGCTTCTACTCGACAGCGCCTCCCCCCCTGCTGGGGACGCAAGAGTAGAGTCCAGCGCACGACATGGTGTGGTAGGATGAGGGCGCATCCGTCGTGGCACTCGGGGCCGAGGAGGGCGTGGCGGTGCTCTAATCGCTCCTCCTGTAGCCGCCCTGGCCCCGAATGAAGGCCACGTCGGCGACCAGCCGTAGGAGTTCATCGTCAAGCTGCGTGGGCCTCCGCGCAACCACCTTCAACTCCCCACTCCTTTCGCAAGGGTGATGGAGGAAGAACAACCACCAGGATTGAGGTTACACATGAGGGATTGTTGTAACAGCAGCATGCGGGCGAACGTGGACTTCCCCGCACCTCATGTCATGCTTCTTCGGTGCGGTGTCATGCTTCTCCGGCGCGGTTGGAAAACCTTCACTCGTGCTCACAACTTGGCGGAAGGCATGTTCTCCATTTCAAATTAATGGACACCACCCTGCTCTCCATCAAGGTCTTTGGGCATTTGGGTGCTCCCTTAGGGTGCTGCGAGGAAAGCTTGACTAACGACGAAAGCTCCTCCTCAAGCGACAACGACGAGAAGGACAATGACGGCGATGACGATAATGATGACAGTGCCGAGCGAGAGGACGAGGACTCTGACTCCGGCTGAGTGCCGGACGCACCATCACCGTCAGCAGGGGGCCGGCGGCACCATCATCTGCACCTGGGTCTTCTCCCCCGACAAGGTGACTCACCGGGGTGTTGGATGCGAGTGTCTCCACCTCCTCCAGCCGGACCCCAGCAGGCTTCCCCGTGGACTCCGGCTTCGTCTTCCCTGTCAGTGTCCCTCCTGCCACGTTCTGCTGGTCCTCGCGGTGGAGACCAGGGCGTCGCCTAACCGCTCTCTCCGCCTATTACCTTCGTCCACGCTCTCCCGATCTTGTCAGGCTACGTCTCGCGGGCCCTGACAGGGTCAGGCTGGGCTTCTACCCATGCACTTCTTTTTCCCTCTTCACCTCCCACTATAGCCCCTAGGTGGAGAGGGACAAGAAAGGGATTACGGGGCACTTATCTTTGTCAATCTAAAAAATGTAGGCACTTTCCAAACTTTAGTCTTAAATATGTAATCTTTTCCATCCATATTTACACCCTGTGAGGTTTGTACTTGTTTCTTTGTGCATTAATGAAAAAAAACATGCTTGCCGGGTACTTGTGCATGTGTCATGTCCATGGAAAGGAACAACTCCTTTATACTTTCAAGTAAACAAGATTTTCCGGCAAGACATCTTGCCTATTTCTTCCACTGCCTGCCGCAAGGCTCTACTTGGCGGGCTAGGGGCATGGAAGAGAACTGGCCCTTAGCCAACCCTCATTCCCAAATGTAGCATCGACCATCCAGATCAAAGTGACTTTTGAATCGGAGGAATGGAGCACAAATATAGGAGGGTGACAAGGTTTCTCTACGCACAAGTGTTTCTCACAGTGGTATATTAGGAATGACAAAAGAAAGAACTTATCTGTCATATGTTGTCGGGGGTCGATATGCAAGCTTGTCTTCGCTTCTCCACTTTGGGTGTATCCACGACATGGGCCCTATAGTTAGTACAGGGGTAAAAACAACATCATACGACCCTTTCTAAATGATCATGGCAAAGGCTAAGCTAGAAGTAAACATGCATGCAAGTTTAGGCGCCAGCGCTTCGTTTTATCATCTTTGCATAGGGTCTGCGCCTGGCTTTGTACAAAGGGTTACATGCACATCGGCAAGGCTTGTACAAAAGGTGTCTGCCGGGAACTGAGCCTGGCAACCGTGCCTTACAGGTAGAACTTGCTAAGATGCTCAATATTCCATGAGTTTTGCACTTTAATGCAATCTTCGTTCTCTAGACGGACTGCGCCAGGTCTGGTGACTCATACTACCCGGTAAGGGCCTTCCCACTTGGGCGTCAACTTGTTGGAACCCCTGGTGGATTGAACACATCTAAGGACAAGGTCGCCTTCCTCAAGGCTTTGGGCATGAATCATGTGGCTATGATAGCGGCGCAAGGCTTGCTAGTAGTGTGCAGCACGCACAGCGGCCCGGAGAAAATCTTCCTTGAGGAGCACGTCATCATCATGTCGGAGCCGCTCTTGCACTACTTCATCATAGGCAAGTACTCGAGGTGACCCATATATGATTTCCATGGGGATCACTGCTTGTCCGCCATGGCTCGATTCGGTGTCGTATGGAAGGACCAAAGAACCACCGACAGCTCATCGATCCAGCGTTTGCCGCACTTTTGTAGCCTATAAAAAGTTCTTGTCTTGATCCCGCACAACACTTCCGTGTTCATCCTCTCAGCTTTCCTGTTGCTCTGGGGATGAGCAACACAAGCAAAGGAGACCTTTCTTCCAAGGTTTTGGACGTACTACATGAAGGCATGACTCGTGAATTGGGTGCCATTATTAGTGATTATCCTGGCGGGCACTCCAAATCTGCACACCAATCCTTTCAAGAACTTGATAGCTGACTGCGCGGTTACCTTCCTCACTGACTCCACTTCTGGCCACTTTGTAAACTTGTCAATTGCAACGTATAAGAATTCAAAGCCCCTGGTAGCACGGGGAAGGGGGCCAGGATGTCGAGCCCCCATACCAAAAATGGCCAGGATAAAGGGATCGTCTGGAGAGCTTGAGCTGGTTGATGAATGTTCTTGGAGTGGAACTGGCAGGCTTCACATCTGGTGACGACCTTGATCGCATCTTGGAGGGCCGTGGGCCAGTAGAAACCTTGTCGGAAAGCTTTCCCAACCAAGGCTCTTGATCCAATATGGGAGCTGCACACGCCGTTGTATATCTTGCTAGTACTTCCAGTCCCTCTTCCCGACAAATGAATTTTAATTTCACACCGTTTGGCCTCCTTCTGTACGGAGTGTCATCGACAAACTGGTACATACTAGACCGTCAGGCTACTCTTTCAACCTCTTCTTGCTCTTCGGGAAGTTCTCCTGTTTGAAGGTAATGGATTGTGTGTCGTGCCCAAATTGGAGCCTGAGGCTCAACAACAAGGACCAATGGCACCTCCTCATTCATGGGAGCGCTCACCTCAACCCAAGAACCTATATTTCCACGGGAGAGTGCAGCTCACCAACCGAAGTGGAGTGGTTCCTGGTAGCCTCTATTCCAGCAGCTTCAGGAAGCTCTGTCGGGAGATACTTGCCGGAGTCCACCTGCCTCCTTTTTATGGCCATCATCGATGGAGATACTGAAGGTTGAGCCAAGTGGAGGAACAAAGTTCCTGGTTCCATAGGGAGCTTTTGTGCAGCACATTTTGACAAATGATCAGCAATGCTGCTTTCTGCACGCGACGCGTGTGTCGATGTCAAAACCGGCGGATCTCGGGTAGGGGGTCCCGAACTGTGCGTCTAGGATCGATGGTAACAGGAGACAGGGGACACGATGTTTACCCAGG
The DNA here is from genome assembly GCF_003073215.2 of Triticum urartu. Lineage (NCBI taxonomy): Eukaryota > Viridiplantae > Streptophyta > Magnoliopsida > Poales > Poaceae > Triticum > Triticum urartu. The sequence continues at coordinate 253,363,186 of NC_053024.1, forward strand.
TTCGGGCCCTCTCTATGGAGGTAATACCCTACTTCCTCCTTGATTGATCTTGATGAATATTAGTATTACAAGAGTTGATCTACCACGAGATCGTAATGGCTAAACCCTAGAATCCTAGCCTGTATGACTATGGTAATGAATATATCCTTTCCGGACTAACCCCTCCGGTTTATATAGACACCGGGGGAATCTAGGGTTACATAGAGTCGGTTACATAAGAAGGAATCTTCATAGTCAGTCGCCAAGCTTGCCTTCCACGCCAAGGAGAGTCCAATCCAGACGCAAATACAGTCTTCGGCCTTCATGTCTTCATAGCCCATCAGTCCGGCCCATGGATAACAGGCCGGATGCTCGAGGACCCCTTAGTCCAGGACTCCCTCAGCGTTCTCTGTTTGCAATCCATCAAAATGCTCCTCCAGCTTTCTCACTTCTTCAACATAAGCTTCCATCAATGGGCTTTGGAAATTCTTATTGACTTGTCTCACCACGAGCTGCGAGTCTCCATGGATGATCAACTTCTTGATTCCCAATTCCACTACGATTCTGAGCCCGGCAAGGAGGGGAGGAACCAATTCTTCACAAGAAGCGGAAAAAATCTCTAACAATTTGGAACCTCTCGAACAACTGACCAGCTCTCTCCGCATCATGACAGTCAGTTTTCGGCTTTCTCTATTGAGGTGCTCGTCTGGAAGAACCGGGACACAATCGCAGTAGTTCTCCCTTTACTACCCTAGTCGATATAGTGGAATGTAAGGTAGTAAGCACAGGCGCCGGGCAACCCAACTATTGACCAAAGACATGATTCGGAGCCGATGCATATAATGCTATAAGTTCGGGGGGCCGAACTATACTGGAAAAGTGTTCGGACTTTTATTGCCGTAATGCGGGGTGTAATGAAGCCCCTGGCACAGTAGTATGTACAATGGTGTACGTGTGCAATATGTAATATATACAAAGGTGAGGAAATAGGAAAATTAAGTAATAAGTTGACACCACCATTTATTCACCATTGTGATGTAATTAGTACGTCGAGGCGTACTTTGTGCAAGTAATGCGATAAGCAAGTAAAGCTATTTGACATGCTGCAACCAAGGGCGAGCTACGTGCGGGTATGTAAAACAAGTATGGCAATCGTTTAGTAGAGACCACCTGGGGATTCCCTTGTATGCCAGAGCTCCTTGCCTCCTTGGTGTGTTCTGCAAGCGGGTCGTCCGCATAGACCTCGAAAAGAGAAAAAACCCGTAATAAAAAGAAAAAGTAAAGGCATGTGAATCCCAGGGTCGGTCAAGCTGCACTGTGGATCACGAGCGAGTTATGCCTCCGTCAGTACCCATGGGGTTTTGAGTGCGTAGTTATGTACGCGCAGTATGGATGCCATTTCCTGATCGAGGCTGGGACGGAGGCCGAATTTACTAATTCATCTCTTGACGAACCGAGCTTCCCTGTTGCAGTGTAGTCCGGACCTTCTTAACAATGTGCAGGGGCTCGGCGGCCGGATTATGGTGCCGCTTGAGAAGGCCGCTCTGTACTTCTGCTGCTAGGGCTGCGGTATGCTCCTCTATACGGAGGGAACGTTCCGTGTTTCCATTTACCGTAATGATTCCGCGTGGACCGAGCATCTTGAGCTTGAGATAAGCATAACGTGTCACCACATTGAATCTAGCAAACGCGGTTCGTCCGAGCAGTGCATGGTAGCCGCTGCGGAAGGGGATGATGTCGAAGATTAGCTCTTCGCTTCGGAAGTTATCCGGGGAACCGAACACCACCTCCAGCATGATTGAGCCCGTACAACGGGCCTCTACGCCTGGTATAACTCCTTTAAACGTAGTTATTGTGGGCTTGATTCGTGAGGGATTAATGCCCATTTTGCGTACTGTATCCTGATAGAGCAGGTTGAGGCTGCTACCACTGTCCATTAGGACTCTTGTCATGTGAAATCCGTCGATTATTGGGTCGAGTACCAATGCGGCCAAACCGCCATGATGGATGCTAGTTGGATGATCACACGATCAAAGGTGATCGGGAATGACGACCATGGGTTGAATTTTGGGGTGACTGGCTCTACCGCATAAACGTCCCTGAGTGCGCGCTTGCGCTCCCTTTTGGGGATGTGTGTAGCATATATCAGGTTCACCATTTTGACTTGAGGCAGGAATTTCTTCTGCCCCCCCGGCTGTCGGGGCTCCTCGTCTTCATCCTCGCTCTGCGATTCCCCTTCCTTGTTTCCACTATTTACCTTGCTGGCTTGCTTAAAGACCCGGCAATCTCTGTTAGTATGGTTGGCCGGTTTGTCTCGGGTGCCATGTATCTGGCACGGACGATCGAGTATGCGGTCCAAGCTGGATGGTCCTCCACCGTTCCTTTTATAGGGCTTCTTTCGTTGGCCGGACTTGGAGCCACTGAATCCGGCGTGAACTGTAGTGTCATTGGTGTTATCGCCATTGCTTTGGCGTTTGTGTCTGTCGCGCCAAAGCTTTCTGGTGTTGTTTTTGGCCTCGGAGGGACCTGCTTCATTGGTTGTGTTTGTACTGCGAGCCAGCCAACTATCCTTTCCCACGCAGAAGCGGGTCATTAGTGCCATGAGGGCTGCCATGGACCTCGGCTTTTCTTGGCCGAGGTGGCGGGCGAGCCATTCGTCACAGATGCTATGCTTAAAGGCCGCTAGGGCTTCGGCATCCGGACAGTCGACGATCTGGTTCTTTTTGGTTAGGAACCTATTCCAGAATTTTCTGGCGGACTCTCTAGGTTGTTGAATTATGTGACTTAAGTCATCAGCGTCAGGTGGCCGGACATAAGTCCCTTGGAAGTTGTCAAGAAAAGCTCCTTCCAAGTCCTCCCAGCTGCCGATGGAATTTTCAGGCAGGCTGTTTAGCCAGTGTCGAGCTGGTCCTTTGAGCTTTAATGGGAGGTATTTGATAGCGTGGAGGTCATCCCCATGGGCCATATGAATGTGGAGAATAAAGTCCTCAATCCATACTGTGGGATCGGTTGTTCCTTCGTATGATTCAATATTTACGGGCTTGAACCCCTCGGGGAATTTGTGATCCAGCACCTCATATGTGAAGCAAAGGGGGTGTGCGGCACCTCTATATCGGGCCGCGTCACGGCACACCTCCGATGAAGTCTGTATGCGGTTATCGGCCCGGGTGTGACTAGGTTTGTCACGTCCGAATAGGTAGCCGTCGTCCCGAGTCGGCAAGTGTCCTCGCGATCCGTAGATTGATCTGGTATGTCCTGCTCTACTGTCCAGATCCTGATGAAGGTCGTATGTATGGTCCTGAGGTGTTATGTCCCTATTTTTGCGAGGCGGTGGGGCGGGCTGTTGTTCGGCCTGAGTTGCCATTTTATCCCGACCGCGGGGTGGTCGGTCTGCCGCACTATCCCGACCACATGGTGGTCGGTCCGCATTGCGTGAGGGAGGTATGGGATCTGGTGCCTCCTCATCGAACTGAGGTAGCAGTCTGCGCTTTGGGTAACTCTTGGCTGGGCACTCGAGGCTATATTCTTCGGCTGCCAGGACATCAGTCCACCTGTCAATGAGCAGGTCTTGATCAGCTTGGAGCTGCAGCTGCTTCTTCTTCAGGCTTCTTACAGTGGCTATTAGCTGGCGCTTGAAGTGCTCCTGCTCGAGGGGTGCCTCAGGCACGATGAAGTCCTCATTGCCGAGGCTCTCATCATCCTCGAAGACTGGACGATAACTACCATCATATGGGTCATTGGGAATGGCCTGTTTATCAGGGTTATCTTGCCTGTTGTCATGTTCCTCTTGTTCGGATGCAGCCTCGACAGGGCCTTCATTGTTTTGGGCGTCGCCCGGAGTACTATTTTCTCCGGTGCCAGTGTTGCCATCTTTTGAGCGACGAGGCTTAGAGCGGCGTTTAGGGCACAAACGCTTGGACTGTGTCTCAGAAGGTTTATTCGCAACTGGATCTCCTTTGTCATCGTCGCTAGCTTTTTTAGGTGTGTCGACCATGTACACATCGTACGAAGAGGTGGCCGTCCAATGTCCAGTAAATGGAGGGTCTTGGCCTTGCTCCTTGTCGGCATCGTCGTCCATACCGTCAATGTCCTCGGAGCCGTAATCAAGCACGTCGGTTAAGTCATCGACAGTGGCTATGAAGTGGGTGGTGGGTGGGAAGCAAAATTTACCATCATCAGTCTCTGGCTCAAACCGAACATAGTTCGGTTGTGAGTCCTTCTCCAAGGACAAATTATTTAAAGAGGTTAGCACATCGCCCAAAGGTGAGTGCTGAAAAACGTCTGTGGAACTGAATTTGAAGATCGATAACCGATCTAGCTCGGTGTCTGCAAGCGTACATGGTCCGGAACTTATAGTCAGAGACGAGTCCAGAGTTCCGTTGGCCCAAATATTGCAGGGTGACGAGTCTGCATGTAGTTCCAGCGCCGCGGACTCTGTGGCCTCAAATGGCACAATCTGCTCTGGTTCTAAGACCATTGCAGCAACAGGAGCCATCTCCTGAATCTGGTCCGATGACAGATTTAGGTCACATTCATTGGAGTGAAGGGGAGCGATCGCCGCGGTCCCAAATCCATTGAAGATCAAGTCTCCACGGATATCCGCGGCATAGTTGAGGCTCCAAAATCTGACCTGGTGGCCAGGGGCGTAGCTATCGATCTGCTCCAGGTGACCAAGCGAGTTAGCCCGCAGTACGAAGCCGCCAAACACGAAGATCTGTCCGGGGAGGAAAGTTTCTCCTTGGACAGTGTCACTATAGACGATTGAAGGGGCCATTGAACCTTTCGTCGACGGCACAGTGGAACTCTCAATGAAAGCACCAATGTCGGTGTCAAAACCGGCGGATCTCGGGTAGGGGGTCCCGAACTGTGCGTCTAGGATCGATGGTAACAGGAGACAGGGGACACGATGTTTACCCAGGTTCGGGCCCTCTCTATGGAGGTAATACCCTACTTCCTCCTTGATTGATCTTGATGAATATGAGTATTACAAGAGTTGATCTACCACGAGATCGTAATGGCTAAACCCTAGAAGCCTAGCATGTATGACTATGGTAATGAATATATCCTTTCCGGACTAATCCCTTCGGTTTATATAGACACCGGGGGGAATCTAGGGTTACATAGAGTCAGTTACATAAGAAGGAATCTTTATAGTTGGTCGCCAAGCTTGCCTTCCATGCCAAGCAGAGTCCAATCCGGACACAGGTACAGTCTTCGGCCTTCATGTCTTCACAGCCCATCAGTCCGGCCCATGGATAACAGGCCGGATGCCTGAGGACCCCTTAGTCAAGGACTCCCTCAGCGTGCTCTGTTTCAAATCCATCAAAATGCTCCTCCAGCTTTCTCACTTCTTCAACATAGGCTTCCATCAATGGGCTTTGGTAATTCTTATTGACTTGTCTCACCACGAGCTGCGAGTCTCCATGGATGATCAACTTCTTGATTCCCAATTCCACTATGATTCTGAGCCCGGCAAGGAGCCCTTCGTACTTAGTAGTGTTGTTGGTGGCCTTGTCCCGTAGGAAGTGCATTTCAACCACATACTTGAGGTGTTCTCCGGTGGGTGCAACAAGAAGCACGCCGGCTCCAGCACCTTGCAACGAGAAAGCACCATTAAAATACATAATCCATTCATGAGGTGCCTCCTTGCCGGGGGTAACTGTCTCTGGCACTTCTTCATCTGGAGTAGGTGTCCATTCTGCAATGATTTCTGCCAATGCCCTGCTCCGAATGGTTGAGGTACTTTCATACTTCAGGCCAAAACTCGATAGCTCTAGTGCCCATTCAACTATCCTCCAGTGGCTTCAGGGTTCCTTAGTATGCGCTATAGTGGAAAACGGGTAACAACCATGATCTCATGGGCTTGGAAGTAGTGGCTTAGTTTCCTCGAGGCCATGATGAGGCCGAAGATCAACTTTTGTATTCCATGGAGCTAACAAAGTATGTTGGCCGTTGCACCACCTTCTTCCTTGTCGCGGTCTTTGAAATGCCTTTGCTAACTTGCTCTGCTTCTCCTTGATCTGTGTCTAACCTTGTCGTGACTGGCCCAGATTTATCTTCGGAAGGAACAATTGTTGCAGCTGCTTCCTCATCCACTTCTCGCTATGACACCAGTGCTGCACTAACCACTTGGGTCATTGCCACTAAGTATAGCGGCAATGGCTCCTGTGTCTTAGGACCGACTAAGGTGGGAGTAGATGAAAGGTATGCTTTCAGGTCTTGCAGTGCAGCTTCTGCCTCTGGGGTCCACTTCATTGGCCCTGCCTTCTTCAAAATTTTGAAGAATGGCAAAGTGCATTCGATAGACTTGGAAATGAACCTACTAACGCGGCAACACATCCAGTCAGGTGCCTCACATCCTTGATGGTCCTGGGTGCTTGAATCTGTTTAATTGCTCTGATCTTGTCGGGGTTGGCTTCTATCCCTCGATGAGATACAAAGAAACCTAGGAGTTTGCCGGAAGGTACACCGAACACACACTTCTCAGGGTTTAACTTTAGGTTGATCTTGTGCAATTTCGCAAAGGTTTCTTCCAAATCATGAATAAGTGTTGATCTGTCCTTGGTTTTGACCACTATATCATCCATGTATGCTTCTACATTTTTGTGCGACTGCGGCTCAAAACCAATCTGCATTGCGCTTGCAAAGGTGGATCCAGCGCTCTTTAACCCAAGAGGCATCCGTACAAAGTAGTACATGCCACATGGAGTTATGAACGCAGTCTTCTCTTCGTCTTCCTTGGACATGAATATCTAATGGTACCCGGAGTAGGCATCCAAAAAGGAAAGAAAATCACACTCGAAGGTGGAATCCACAATCTGGTCAATGCGCGACAGGGGGAAAGGGTCCTTCAGGCAGTCCTTGTTCAGGTTTGTGAAGTCTATGCAAAGCCTCCATTCCCCATTTGCCTTGCGCACTACCACTAGGTTTGCTAACCATGTCGGATGCAGCACTCCCCTAACCAAATTAGTTGCTTCAAGTTTCTTAATCTCTTGGGCAATAAACTGTTGTCGCTCCAAAGCTTGCTTTTTGTTCTTCTGCTTGACGGGCCAAGCATCAGCAGATAGCAAGGTGGTGCTCGATTACCTCCTTGCGAATGCTAGGGATGTCAGATGGTTGCCAAGGAAACACATTGACATTCGCCCGCAGGAAGGCAAGGAGCGTGCTTTCCTATTTGTCATCAAGGGTGGCACTGATGGTGAAGATACCGTCAACGCGATCCTGCCTTGCCAGGACCTTCTTCACAACTAGTGAAGCAACCTTGGACTTCTTACTAGTGGAACTCCCTGCAAGTCATCAACAGGTGCGGCACTCTCCAGAGAGGTGTGCTTCCCAGTTTCCTTGCTGGCATCTCTGCTAGTCTTCTTTTTCTTCTTTGTTTCCTTGGCGGGAGCTTTGGCTTCTGCAGCCTCAGCTGCTACTGCGTCTCGATACATCATATCCATGCATATTATTGCATCTTTCTTGTTTGAAGGAATTAAGATGACGCCCATCGGCCCTGGCATCTTCAAAGTATTATAGGCATAGTGGGATGCTGCCATGAATTTTGCCAGAGCTGGACGACCAAGGATCCCATTGTACGGCAAAGGAAGATCAACAACTTCAAACACAACCTTTTCGTTCCGGTAGTTCAGTTCTCTGCCAAATGTCACTGGAAGTGTAATCTTCCGCTTAGGACGGCTCCTGGTGGGGTTGATTCCTTGAAACGTGCCAGTAACCTTGAGCTCTTCATCAGGGATCTGTAGCTTACTGACAACCTTGGGGGACATCAGATTCAACCCAGCCCCACCGTCAACTAACATCTTTGTGACCTTGAGGTTGCGGATTGTTGGTGAGGCCAACAACAGCAAGCACCCCACCACAGTAGTGCGGTCAGGGTGATCCTCCTCATCAAAGATGATAGGCATGCGACACCATTTGAGTGGCTTCCGAGAGTCTGCAGCTGGTTCCACGACACTGACTTCTCGTGCCCACTGCCTGAGCTGGCGGTGAGAGGAGTGCAAATATGCACCTCCATCATTGCACATGGCCTTAGTTGCTTTCTAGAATTCTTGCTCATTGGTTTCCTCTTCATCCCCTTCACCACTTTCCCCATCTTCTTCTTTCTTCTCCCGGCCTCGAGCAGGTTTCTCCTTTTGCTGTGGGGCCTTGTCGCGGTGGCCCCCTCTACTTCCACGACCTTTTCCTCCAGCACCCTCTTGGTATTTCTCCCTGTCCCTTTTCTCATATTCTGCCTTCTGCTTTTTGACAAGTTGTTCGACCTGGTGGCATTCTTGGAGATCATGACCTTTGGTGCGGTGGATTTTGCAGTATGGCCCATTGGACTTCCCAGCTTTCTTTGCCACCGCGGCCTCCCGGCAATCAGCACACGTGGCAGCTTCCTTGCCGAGGGCTTCGGTTTTGGCCTCCTTGCTAGTGCTAAGATCGCCAGAGCCATCAACGGCCAATACTGACTTATCCTTGCGTTTCTTGTTGTGCTTCCAGGTTCTCCTCTTCAGGTTAGCGGCCTTGTCGTCGTCTTCTAAATCAACTTCGACACCATCCTCCTCACCGGGGAGTCGGCTTCCTTCTTTAGCCCAACCACAATTATCCGCCAAGGTATATAATTCATTGACGGTCTTGGGCAGGCGGACGTTCATTTTAGACTGTATCCTTCTGTTGCGCACGTTTGAGTGGAACACGACAATCACAACTGTTGGATGTATCTCTGGGATGTTCCTGTGCACTCGTCTAAACCTTTGCATATACTTCCGCAAGCTCTCCCATTCCTTCTGTGGAAGTACTTGCAGATCACTAAGTTAGCCCATGAAGGTGCTAACAAATTCATTGCACAAGTTAGCCCATGAAGAAATGGAATTCTCCAGCAGGTGCATCAGCCATGACCTCACATTTGGTTTGAGGGCCAAAGGGAAGTAGTTGGCGAACACCTTCTCATCTCTGCCCCGGCGTCTTGAACAGCAATTGTGCAAATGCTCAAGAACTCTGTCGGGTTCAGCTTTCATCATACTTTTCTGGTAACTCAGGTTTGGAGACGCGGGAAGATGGCCAGCAAACTTGCCAGAACTTGTGAGTGAAGGCAGGCCACCCAACCTGAAGGGTAAGTACCCGCCATCACAGGGCGTGGGTTCGTCGATGTCTGGGCCGTTGCGCCTGTTAGATTGACGACGGGCCTCCCGACACCGCTCTATGGTGACGCGTGCATCTTCTCCATGCCGATCCTCTAGGACTTGCCGCTCATCTCAACAGGCTCGTGGATCAGACAAGGCCATTGATGCTTCATCGGGCTCCTAGTCGCGTGGTTCTGGTTGTTGCCTTTGGGCCTGCTGTCGTGAAGCGGACTGCACCGTTGGCATGGCCCCTCAACACGGCTAGCAACTCGAGCCATTGTTGTTCCTTGTGGGCGTCGCGATGGCTCCGCCCGCTGTGATCCCTCAACTTTAGCAAAGCCGATCAAGCTCTGGATAGTGGCTCTCCACTCATCCATCTGATCAGCCACTAGTGGAAATCTTAGCAGGAGTTGGGCCCGCGCCATGGCTTCCGAAGCTGAGCTTGGCATAGATGATGAGGCAGACTATGACGTCGCTCGACTCTTGGTAGTACCGACAGGGGCGGCGCCGCGTTCTCGCCACTGCGAGCTGGTCGCCATGATAGTTTGATGATGAGTAGGGTGCGCCCGAGGATTGGCAACCCTGTTTGGCGCTCCGTCTTGGTTGCCCTGTCTTGGGCAAAGCGTGTGCCCCGTAGCCGCGCCCGTTATAGGTACGGCTAGTAGGTCATGGCTCGCGCCAGAGCAGGTGTTGTCGCTCTGGCTGCGCCCACTGGTACGGCGAGAAGGCGGAGACTGAGTGTCCCCTCCACCCGCTGCTTGTGGGTTGTGCCTGCCAGGATGTTACTGATGTTTCCCTCCCCCGGCGCCTTCTGCTCCACCTTCATCCATGGGGGATGCAACGACAGCGCCGCCTGTGCTGGTCGTGTCTCCCACAGTACCCACCTCACCCAATGTCATCATAGCGCCCGAGACGTCCGCGGTCGTATGTGAGGGGTCAAGAGGAAGGGTGTGTAGTAACGCCGAGTTTCTTCTTAGGCTCCATGCAACAAGATGATGACGATGATGATGCTGATGACGATGATTGACGTGTTGTTCACAACCTCTTTTTCGCGCAAGTGCTTTCCCCTACCTGGCGTGCCAAAGATGTCATGGTGGAACACGATCACCTATGGGGCCATCGACCCCTTGTGTTTCGACAAGGGAGAAGGTCACATTGCACAAAGAGCAGAGGTCATGGAACAACACGACAGTGGTGACGCTGGTGGTTTTTACCTAGGTTCGGGCCGCCGTGAGGCGTAAAACCCTACTCCTGCTTTGGTGGATTGAGTGGAGGAACACGATGAGCACGCGGTGCTCAAGCCCGGCAAGGTCGCCTTGGGGAGAGCAGCTACACGCGTACAAGTGTGGAAGGGTCCGAATCCCTCTCTAGTTTTCCATGGCCCTCCTTTTATAGCTCAAAGGTTAACCACAGTGGAAAAATAGTCATTATCTAAGGATTAGATAGCTAACAATGATATCATACCTAACTCTGGTAGTTAGGACAAAGTGCATTAAATGCACTGCTAGGTGTCATGCTGAGGAAGCAGCCCGACAAGCCTGCCGTGTCGCTTAATCATCTTTGGCTTATCTGCTTGACACGCCTCTAGACGGGTGTCATATCACAGTAATCTATCTTCCAAATGGCTACCACGTGCTTAGTGGAAGCCACTTAATCACTTGGTCTCTCGACACCGCATTGATAAGTGATGTGCGTCGCTGTGAGGTGGAGCGGTGGAGCATGGTGCCTTGGTGGGGACATTCTCCCTTGGCCCCGGCAAGCCTGCCAGGGAAGTCTTGGATTTGTCCTTGGGGCGGCCTCAACCTAAGAAAGCACTCCTTCCTAGCAACGGAGGATTTCCAAGGTAGAGCTCTATTGTCTTGCTTGTCTTGGTCTTCTTGATCCGCTCTTTGATCTCACATAGAGCTGCTTTTCTGGTTTTGGCCTTGTTCAGCATTGTTGGTGTTGGATATAGGGTGCTGGCGTGCCTGTGTGTAAGTATGGGCAACAAAATGTGATCATTCGTTGCACCAACACCGAGAGGGTCCACAGATACCTCTCCGATACACAGTGAAAAATCCTAATCTCGATCCATGCCAACTCAACAGACACCTTCGGAGATACTTGTAGAGCATCTTTATGATCACCCAGTTATGTTGTGACGTTTGATAGCACACAAGGTATTCCTTCAGTATCCGGGAGTTGCATGATCTCATAGTCGAAGGAATATGTATTTGACATTAAGAAAGCAATAGCAATAAACTAAAAGATCATATGCTAAGCTAACAGATGGGTCTTGTCCATCACATCCTAATGATGTGATCTCATTATCAAGTGACAACACATGTCTATGGTTAGGAAACCTTAACCATCTTTGATCAATGAACTAGTCTAGTAGAGGCTTTACTAGGGACATGGTATTTGTTTATGTATCCACACATGTATCTAAGTTTACGATCAATACAATTCTAGCATGAATAAAAAAACCTTTATCATTAATAAGGACTATAATAACAACTTTATAATTGCCTCTAGGGCATATTTCCATCACTAAGGACTTAGAGGCAGCCTTAGAGGTAGCAAATCAACACACTGTCAATGCTGTAAGTCACCTTACGAGAAACTGGACCCACTCACGGCACGCTTGTCGTGTTTGGTCCGCCGGTCAAAGCACTTACTATTGTCATATCACTATTCTTTTTAGATTTAGAATGCTATTGGCATATGTCTAACATGTGGGATCGAGTGTGAGTGAACTGACCTCAATCGACGGCCAAATCGCCTGCCATACGCACTTTGAGAGAGACGAGAAGCGAGAAGCGATACGGACTAGTGGATTACTAGAGCTAGGTGTCGCACGGAGGCTGAGAAATATGGTGATAGCATGCGGTGGGCATGTACGTATGATGTAACTACACAACACTTGTCGTGTTTCCTACTCCTCCGGTCTAAATGTGTAGAAGATTTGGTTGATTCTATAGTTGTACTGAAAAGTTTAGCAACTAAAGCCTTCAATGCACCAGTGCTAACGTGAGGTGCTAAGCACATTAAAAAGTTTAGGAAAATGCACCGGTGCTAACAGGAGGTGCTAAGCACATTAAAAAGTTGAACGACTAAATCCTCTAATGCACCGGTGCTAACATGAGGTACCAAGCACATTAAAAAGTTTAGCAACTAAAGCCTCCAATGCACCGGTGCTAAAATGAGGTGCTAAGCACATTAAAAAGTTTAGCAACTAAAGCCTCCAATGCATAGGTTCCTAAGTTGTTGTAGCTAAGCATCCTTCATTTAATGATTTAGCATTGGGAGGGGCCAAGTGCAGACACTCCACCGCACGGTTCCTTGGTCCTTCTTGGTCATCGGAAATCGTTGTTCCTCCTTTTGCCGACTCATGGGACATCCAGCATCTAGGTCGTGTCGTGCAAAAAAATGGCTGGTCTCATGTTTAAAACTTGTTGTGCTATAGTAGATGTAGATGTAGTTTAGACATAGATGCAGATGTAGATGTACATGTAGAGCAGTAGAGATAAGTGAGACTCACCAACGGTCAACAACGTAGGCCGAGTACGTGCACGAATTACCCACAAGCACGTAGGTGGAGATCATTTCTAGATGAAGAAGCAGCTCACGTGATAATTTGACACGTGTAGTAGTTGTTCACTCAGTGGAGGGTCGGAAACCACGCGTGAACGAATCAAAGTTCGACCATGACACGCTGGTGTGTTTTCTAATTTTTTTTCTTCAATGGCATTTACGCAATTTGTTTCTTCAATGGCACGTGAATCGTGCACGTACTCAATGACGGAGCACGAGATGGGATGGTAGCCATGGCCATGGCCGGCCCGCTTTGGAGCTGACTACACTACTACTTTAATGTACGTTTAAAAAAACAACTACTTTGATGTGTCCTGTCAACTCGCAGAACGATGAGAAGCTTGCTTAATATGCCCTCTACGTAGCCCACACTATTGTACTACAGTAGTACTAGAACTTGGAGTATGGGAGCACCAAAAGAATGGGGGAACATGATATTTCCCTATCCGGACTGATCCGAAGCTGGCTTCTCACCTTTCTGGCCCACCAAAAAACCCTCCCCCTCCCGCGCGCGCTTTCTGCCCGGCGCCAGCTGAGCCCGCCGCTCCACATTGATGGCAAGTCAGGGCGACACGACCTCTCACCGTGTCAGCCATTGAAGCGGCGCACCGGCCGAGGGCGCCGCCCGCTGCACGCCCGACATTAGACTACTCATAGTGGAAGTAACTTTAGAGCCAGTCTAATAAGGCCTAGTCAGTAGGCTATAAGACTTGCGATGTCACTAAACTGTACTCTAGATGAGAGAGAGAGCGAGAGAGCGAGAGACGAAGAGAAGAGGTGCACGCACGCACTCGTCCCCTCCCGCACACGCGTGGGTACACCCACGGTGGAGCGCACTTGCACACGAAGCGACATCTAACATGATAATTTGACACATCTAGTTGTCCACTTAATGTTGGGTATGCGACCACATGTGAGTCATACGAAGTGTGACTTGAATGTGGTAGCGTAGCTATTGATCGAGTTCTATCTACATCTCTTCTCTTCTCTATCTACCTACTACTAATATGTGGGTACATGCATAGCACGTGCAAAGTTCAATTTATTACTAAAATCATGTGATGCCTTGGGACACATGGGAAGCACTACTTGACATGCTCCAATAGAAGGATATAGATGGGGTAAACTATATAGTATTATAGTATAGTACTATAGTATTTTCTT